>NW_011892982.1:0-1727 GCF_000151845.1 Pteropus vampyrus
TGTCCTGTCCCAGCCCGTGTGGGGCCTGAACTAGAGCAGCTGCCGCCCCTCTGAGGGGACAGGAGGCCTGTGAGGAGAGGCCTGGGCTGCTGGGGAGTGGCGAGGGGACCCGGTGCTCACAGCTGAGCTGGCGCGGGTGTCGAGGGCCAGAGCGTCCGCCGCGCCGGCTCCCCCGACGCCACCCACCAGCCGTGGCCCGGCCCGGCCCGGCGCCTGGAACTGACCCCGACAAAGCGCGGGCGCACCCTCCCGACGCCGCCCTCTCCGGTCAGGCAGGCACCACGTGTCCCCGGCTGTCACGACACGGTCACAGGGCCACCCCCGGCCAGTCGCAAGTGGTGACGCTACCTGCCTCTCGCCTTCGGGAGCCACACGACCTCCCTCAGGGCTCCGCGTGACAGGGTTAAACGCTCCGGTCCTGCCGGAGTCGGTGGTGACCAGAGGGGCAGGGTGAAGGCGAGGACTGGCCGCACCCGTCGGCACCGACTGGACGCCGCCCCGGCCGGGCCTGAGCAGCACTCGGCACCCGTCGAGCCGCTGCCCGTGTTCCTTCGCCTGGGCTGCTGTGCCACGGCCAGCGCGTCCGGAGTGAAAAGGCACGCGGACGTCCCACAGAGCAGTCGTGGCCGAGCCCTGTGCGAGGTCACACGCCACGTCGCTGCCAGCCGCTAAGAGGTTGATGCCGGGGACGCACGGGCTCCGGGGCGAGCCTTCCCGGGGCTCGTGGGAGGGTCTCGGGGGCTGCGCAGCCGCAGAGGCCCACGCGCTCGCTCCCGCCCCGCGCTGGGCGGTGGAGGGGGACGTGGCTGCCTGGACAGTGCCGGAATCGAGCCACACACCGGCCACGTGTCGAGGCAGGGGACGCTGGGGAGATGACCCCGAGGGGCCTGCTCTGTAGGAGCACTGGCCACAGGCAGAGCCCTTCCCAGCCTCACAACCATGGGCCGGACACGGGGCCGGTCACGCGCTCGGGGCGGCCGGCGCAGAGAGCACAGAGGGTCCCCTACCGTGGACACAAGGAGCCCCAGCCGGCCACACCGCGGTCCTCCCGGCGCCCAGGTGCTGCTCCTGGCGGCAAAAGCCCCGGGCGCTGATAGCCCCCGGCCTCGGGGCACCTCCGGGGTCCCTTCCCCGCCCCACGCCTGGGCCCAGAGGCATCCTCCCCACGGGCACCCACCGCCCCCACAGGGCACCCCAGAGCAGAGGGCCTCCTGGGCCGGTCAGGAGCCCAGCTGCAGCCGCAGCCCCGAGGGTCCCCACACCCCCCTCCTCGCGGCTCGGCTGTGCGCAGCAGAGCACTGAGCACAGGGCCACCCAGCTCCACCCAGGGGCCTGATACGTTCAGACCAGTTAGCCGGCCGCCCAGGTTCCTAACGGTTCCGCGGCTCTGGGAGGGGACAGAGATGGAGACGCAGGCACAGGAAGGCAGGGACAGGGCGCGGGAGGCGGGCGCGGAGCACCGGAGCGGCCGTGTGGCCCCAGCCTTACCTGCGGAGTACGGCTCCTGCTTCTCGGGGTCCGTGAACTCCTGCCGCTCGTACTTGGCCCGGATCCACTGCTCCCGCAGGAGGCTGGTCAGAGGGGAGAGGAAGTCTGGCCCCGGTCCAGCCGGTGCCACGGGGACGCTCCCTGAGCCGGCCTGCGGGCCGGCTCCTGGAAGAACCACTGGTCAGGGGGCCTTGAGCATGTCCCCCGGCCTCGCAGAAGGCAGAGCTGGGCCCCCAACT
>NW_011892982.1:4309-6730 GCF_000151845.1 Pteropus vampyrus
CTGACGGCCCTCGAGGCAGACAGACTGCAGACACCAACGGCGTGATTCCAAGCAGGAAACCACATGGATGGAAAGGAACGGCGTCGGGGGAGGGGGTGTGCAGGTGACAGGGAGGGGCTCTCCAGGAGGTGACACGCCAGGTGCCCCGGCAGGAGAAACAGCATGTGCAAAGGCCCTGTGGCTGGGACGTGCCCGACGCGTGGGAGATGCCCCGAGCCATGGCCGGGGGCGCGGGGAGCCCTATGGTGCCTGGCCACAGAGGCCTCGAGACAGGGACGAGGGTAGGATCCTTGTGTTTTAAGCCTGCTGCTCCCTGATGCCCTGGGGGAGACCCCCCCCAAACTCAGCCTGCTTCGAAGACCAACTGAAAAAGCCACAAATAAGACACTTTAGCAAAAGGCTACTGCCAAATTAGAGTTCGACAGTCAATCCCTTTTCTGCACAAAACGTCGATCTGCCAGCAGGTGTGACGGAAGGGAACAGCGGGTACGGCAGGGACCGGGCGACCTGCCTCAGAGCCAGCTGACGAGAAAGGTTCGGTTTCACAGAGGAAAACTGTGCCCGAGGCAGCGACGAAGCGAGAACAGACACACAACCCCGGGAGGGGCGGGGAGAACATTCTGCCCCACGCTGATCCCGTCGTCGGCACGAGTCTCCAAAAACAAAGGAAAGAGAACCAAAAACTTTTTTGACGTAGTAACGATTCTGAAGTTCATTGTAAAATTAAGAAGCAAAAATATCCTAGAAAATGCTGAAAACGAGGGCTCGTCCTACCAGATACTGAAGCCTGTTACGGCCACGGGGAGAAGCAGCCACGGAGCAGAGCCGGACGGCGCGGGAACAGCCCGGCGGAGCCGACGTCCCGCACGGGGCAGAGCCCGTGACACCAGTGACCGCGCAGCGGTGGGGAGACGTCCATTGTTTGATGACCAACCAGTTGGTCATTAACGGGATCAGGAAACAGAAACCATCAGAGAAAAGCAGAGCCGGAGACGCCTTCCAGCGAAATAGAAGATTTAATGTCCAAAATGAAACGGCAGGAGTAGTAGATAAAAATCACAGGACGATCAGAAGAAGAATCGCAGGAGAACAGAGGAAAGCTCTGTGACGCCGGGAAATGGCCCCTGAGCCACGACGCCGAAAGCACCGGTGGCAAACGGGCCCCTTCGGAGGCGAAGCTTCCGTGCCGCCCCGGGCACCGCCGAGAAGTGATGGGGCGAAGCCCACAGGGAGGTCACGCGCCATGGGATTCCGTTCGCACGAAACGTCCAGAACAGGCGGATGGATCCACGGGGACAGGAGGCAGACGGGTGGTTTCTGGGGGCGGGGGCCCCCTCAGAGGGCATGGAGATGTTCTGGAACCAGGCCAGGGGTGGCTGCAGGACACTGAACGTGCCAAATGCCACTGAATCATTCGCTTTAAAATGATGCATGGTACGTCATGTGAACGTCACCTCGATAATAAAAGATACGTGGACGGCTCCTTAAGAATGTGAACTGCACTTTTTGTATTTGAAAAACGTAATTGAGAAAAGAAAACTACATGACAGCCACAGAGGGAGAGAAAACATTCGCAAACGACGCTCCAACGTGGGCCTCGTGTGCAGGACGAGGGACCCTTGACGATAAAAACTGACTCGGCAACGAGAGGACAGCGCGTTTTAAAAGTGGGTGAAGGATCTGAACACGCACGTCTCCAGAGCAGACGCGACGGGCACCTGGGAAGCTGCTCGACAGCATCAGCCACCGAAAGGCACCTCACGTCCACAGGGCACGCCAGGTCCCGCTCGCGGCCGCCGAGATCAAAGGCGGCAGCACGTGCGGGACGAGGACGGGGCACGGAGAGACCGGAACCCTCACGTGCTGCGGGGGGCGCGTCGCCGCCCTGGGAAAACAGCCTGGCCGTTCCGCGAAGGTCAGAGTCACCGCGAGGCCCCAGAGAGGCGGACACGCGCCCATGCGGACGCCCGCACACGCGTGCTCACGGCGGCAGTCCGCGTAGTGGCGGGGTGGGGGGTACCCCGAGTGTCTGCGAACTGCGGTGGGCACACGAAATGCGGCCACGAAAGGGACGAAGCGCAGACACCTGCTGTGATGCCATGAGCCATCCGTGAGGGGCCGGGCACAGGCGGCCACAGCCGCGGGCTCCGCCGCTATGACATGCCCACAACGGGCACACCCGGGGACAGAACGCTGGTCCCCGGTGGGGGTGGGTGCTGGGGAAGGGGCTGGGTGCCAGTGGGGGTCTGGGGCCGATGGGATCTGGGGGCCGGTGTGGGGCTGGGGGCTGGGTGCCTGTGAGTGGGGGACCTGGGGTGTGGCTGCCGAGGCCGCCGGTTTATTCTGGAATGTGAAACTATTCTGAAACGGACGGTGGCAGTGGCTGCACAGCCTGGGAACCCACTGTGGCCTCTGAAGGGA
>NW_011892982.1:8872-9214 GCF_000151845.1 Pteropus vampyrus
CGACCGCCCCTGTGTCCATTCCCGCCATCTGCTCTCTAAGACCTTCTCAGGGCCAGCGGCCTTGCCAGCCCTCCTGCAGTGAGGACTCGACACACTGGGCCAGGTGACGGGTAGGGGGCTTGGCTCTTGTTACCCTCCACGGCCCCACGAGGACTAGCAATAAAACCCTAAAAACCATGCAGCTGCACTGAGCACAGCGTCCAGGACCGAGGCCCAGGAAGCCACCAGTGCAGAGGTCAGTGGGGCAGGGCCCTCTGCCATCTGGCTCCGCAGCTGCCCCATGGCGGAGGTGGGCGGCCAGGCAGCCACACAAAAAGGCCCTCCGATGCCCAAGGCCCCCTC
>NW_011892983.1:0-513 GCF_000151845.1 Pteropus vampyrus
AATGAGTGTTGGTGAGGACGGACTGAAACCTCGTGCACGGGGGGGGGGGGGGGGGGGCTGGCGGGGAGGGCAAACGGTGCATCCGCCGAAGGCAAGTCCTCGAAAAATTATACGCAGACGTGTCACAGGATCCGACAATTCCGCATCTCAGCGTACGGCGGGGAAGCCATGACGGGGTCTGGGTAACAGTCGGTATGCCCTCGGTCATGGTCACGGTCACGGCATCTCAGCGCACGCGGTCATGGCGGCCATCTTCACGACAGCTCCAAACGGGACGCGACGCGAGTGTCCGGGGCAGGGGCATGGGTAGGCGGACGTGGTCTGCGTTTGCAGTTCCATGGACATGAGGCTCCTGGATGGTGTCAATTCTAAGGGACGCATGGTAGAAGAGTGGGGTGCCGGGGGCCGATGACAGGAGGGAGGGAGGCGAGCGTTCAACGGGGGCCGAGTGTTAGTTTCCGAAGATAAAGAAGCCCCGGAGCTGACAGCGGAGACGGCTGACGACAACGTGGA
>NW_011892983.1:3425-4326 GCF_000151845.1 Pteropus vampyrus
GAGCTCTAAGGGCACCTCCCCTCTCCCCGGGCTGGGTCCCGACGCGGTGCGATGCTCGGGCAGGGACTTGTTCCTCCCACAGGCTGGACTGGTCCCGGATGCCCCACTCAGTGGCCGTGGCCCTGTTGTCCGCCCGCCCACCGAGGCCCACCCCTGCCTGGCTGACCTGGGTCCCAGATGTGGCCACGGCCAGCTCCCCACGCCCATGCTTGGCCTTTTGGAGTCTGACTGCCCACATGAACTGCCAGTCCCTTTGGACACTCCGTCCCGTCTACGGATCCGAGCATCACGTGGTCTTTGCCTCGGTGCTGCCTGCACTGTGGTCACTACCCCCGGCTGTCTGGTCCTCTCGGGAGCCGGCAGACCGCACCCACCGCCAGCCACCCATTCTCGGCTCCTCTGCGGCAATCGGTTATTCGGTCTCCTCTGCCCGCAAGCGTTTTTCCCCGAGGGACCCAGTGGAACCGAGCGGTCAGTGTGCTTCTTTCCGGCTTTTATGTCGACTGACACCGTTTCAGTTCGGTGGTCCTCTCCCGCATGCCCCGCCCCCCGCTCTCTCTTCCACCCTCTGCCCGAGACCAGCTTCCCCGGACGCCTCCCCACGGAGTTCCGCGAGTGCACGGGTGTCTGCTCATTTGATTCACCTGACGCGGCCCAAGCGCCCACGACAGGGCCTGGCACACAGTAGGCGCTCAATACATGATCACCAAACACTTCCAGAAGAAGCCGTGGCTCGGAGCCCTCGGGGGGGCTGGTGCATGATGGCTGTGACGAGTGCCACGCCACGTAATGCGCACCGGTGACATGGATGGCAGCGTGGAGAGACTGCCCCCTCCATACAGGACCCTGGACACCCCGTGACACATCGGCAGCGGGCGGACACGGAAGCGGGAGCTGTCCC
>NW_011892983.1:7236-8037 GCF_000151845.1 Pteropus vampyrus
GCGAAGAGTCCAGGCAGGAGATGACAGTGACGTGGGCGTAACAGAGGGGTTGGGGAGCTTGGCGTCCAAGGGAACGTGGGTGGGCCTGGCCGGTGTCGGCGGTAACAGCGAGGGCCTCCGGCCACATGCCCCGCCGGCGGGGAAAGATGCTGGGCGCGGGGTGGGGAAGGGAAGGCCGTGTTAGGGGGAGACTGAGAATTCTGGTTGGGGCCTGTGAGACGGGGGTGCCCGTCAGATGCCCCAGCAGGGGTGATGAGCAGATGACCGCAGTGGACACTGGACCTGTGCTTCTACCAGCCTGCGGCACTGTTCACAGACGTGAGGCCTCGTCATGGAGGAGGGGACCGAAGTGGGGTGAGGCCGCGGCCCGGCCGGAGCCTGGGGTGCTCCAGCATCTGGGTGCAGTGGGCTGGACCGAGAGGGCCGGGCGAGGACAAGCGTGGGTGGCCCGGGACCGAAGGGGGAAAAGCCACCGTGTCACATGCCCTGGCGAGGCCCAGAACGATGCTGACGGAGACGTGGCCATCGGCTGGCAGACCAGAGGCCAACAGCAGCCTCCACAGGGCGGCTCCGTGGGCCTCGGCCACATCTGGCTGGGGCGGGCGGCCGTGGCGTCACAGGTCCGAGGCAGGGCGTACACATCACGCGTCTAAATGGCTAAAGGCCATCAGGCCCCAAGCCGCTGCGGAGAAGCCCACCTTCCCCCGACAAACACTCCGCGTCTCTATCAGAATTGTCTGATTCCCCGAGCTCCCCGCCAGAGGGAGCTGGCTCCCTGCCCTGCCTCCCCCACCCCAGCTT
>NW_011892984.1:0-898 GCF_000151845.1 Pteropus vampyrus
TTGTGGGAATGACATGATTTGGATCTGGGTGAATGCTGGGACTAATTGAAAGTGTGAAGGATGTAAAGCCTGAAAGCAGCATACTGTTCTGCTCCCGAGTAAAACAGTTATGAAACTTAGAATAATTTCCTGCCTCTAGAAATGCAATTTCCTGTATCTGCTAAAACAAAACGAAAACCCACCGAGGCCAATCAGCGCGGACTCAGCCGCTTTCTCCACTAAACATTTCATTCAGGGGGACCGGGCTGCAGAAGCGTGACGAACGAAAAGGCTCGTTTAGGATCCTGGGGTGGTGGGCGGGTCACGGGCTGGATGCCGGGCCCCTGAGGACCGCTGATTAGTGGACGGCGGCGTCTCTGGAGTCAGAGACGCTGCGGGATGCAGAGCGAGCTCCCGGCGATGTAGTCGGGGCCGCCACCGGGAACGCCAGGCACGGTGTCGTGTCAACAACGGATTTGTCCCTGAGGCCGCCAGCGACCCTCTCAGGTTTTCCTCTTCCCAGGTTTCCAGCGCAGACGAGCTCCGTTCATCGTCAGATTTTTATCGACCTGAAAAGTACCAGCGGCTCTTTCTTTTAATCGAGGGTGAAATTCAGGCAAGAAATCACCACGCGGCTCCGGGGGGACCGGCGACCGCGCCGTCTGAGCTCCGCACCTCGCAGTCCTCCTGTTTCTCCGGCGGCTGCAACTGTGGCGTTTACACCACCCTGAGCATCGTACCCGCGAACCCCTCCCCGGCCCCCCACGCTCCCCTCCATCTCGCCCGCCTCGTCGTCCAGCCGGGCCCTGGGGATTTTCGTCCCTAGGTGCCGTCACCTTCAGGCGCCTCGCAGTGTCCCATTTCCCTGTCCCCAAGTCGTGCTCAGATACTTGCGACCATCTCCACGCAATTTCTGATC
>NW_011892984.1:2704-3696 GCF_000151845.1 Pteropus vampyrus
TCTTGGGAAACTTCCAAGACGTGCTCACAGGGGCTCCGGAGGCCGGAGAAGCCGAGGGCGTTCACGCCCTGTTCGAAATTCACGGTGACGTCGGCGTGTCGAGGCTTCGAGAAACCAAACCAGGCCGAAAGTGGCGGGCACGACCAAATGCGTTTCACGTAGGCGTTCACTCCTCATTCAGTGAAAGAGACAGATCCCAGTCGTTACAAATATTACTTAAAGGACAACGGGTTTTTTAAAGGACAAAAGACCCATCGAGTATAAACGACACACGCTACATGGCATATCTGTGCCTGCAGGGTGAGCACGTCTCCAGAGTATATAACGTTACAAAGGGTTTTCGTCAGACTCTTTCTACCCTGCTTAAAATAGTACTTGTTAGATAAATTCTGAGAGAATAATATCTGTCTCACAAAAATAGTTTCTGAGCCGGGCCGTGTATTCTGTGCGTTACACGGAGCCAAGAATAATACTTTCCATGTCATTTCACATCTTTACAGTGTTACAGAGTTACGCATTGCAAAGAACATGCAGAATCTATTTCATATTAAAATACTAATGTTAAAGCTTGAATCCGTCTTTTAAAAATGAGTGGATCCAGTTGCTTCTGTTCTGATTAGTCAGTGAGCAATAGGTTTAGGAGGACGATTCGGCGCGCGAGGCAGTGATGAATTCTGTGCCTTCCCTGCCGGCCAGGTTCTCTCCCGACGACTTGGGATGCGCGTCTCGACTCACGCACGCTGCTACCCTATTAAACGAACTTCACCGTCCGTTCAAGGTTAAGGCCAAAAGCTTCAAGAAAGCTACGGAATGTACTCATCTCCTGAGGCAGCCGGAGAGCCACAGCCCGCGCTCCTCACGGCTGCTGAAGATTTAAACCGGTTCGACTTGGGAACGTCAGCTCCGGACACGGAACACGTGAGCTCAGGGCACCGTCAGCGATAGGTCCGGGTGGAAAATCGAGGTAAACAGACCAGCAACATTATTTGTAA
>NW_011892984.1:7021-7361 GCF_000151845.1 Pteropus vampyrus
AATCTGACAAAAACAAACTCACCCTGTTCTAAACGTATTTGAAAATTATTTTGTAAGCTAATGATCTCTCTTCTGTTGATACATAATTGTGTATTTGCGATGTGAGTGTAAGACAGGAAATAAAAATAAATTACCAAAAGAAGACATACGTAAGCTTAAGCACGGCTACTGTCATGCTCTTTCAGAATCCCTTGTTTGATACTTACACACGCTATTCTAAATTATTCGGTGGCTTTCAATTCTGTGGTGGCCGCAGTCAGGAAGAATGATTTGTCACTCGATGAGGCTGGAAATTCACTGTGCGCCTCCGTGGGCTTGAACCCGCGGGTCTCCGGATGGT
>NW_011892985.1:0-321 GCF_000151845.1 Pteropus vampyrus
TTGCAACTTGAAAGATAGGTAGTTGGAAAGTTGAAAGTAAATCTTTTTTAAAAAAAGGATGATCGACATCTTTACACTAAATCCTACAGAACATTACTGAGAGAAATTAAAGGAGACCAAATAAATAAAGGTATAGATCATGCTCATGGATTGGAAGACTCGTTATTACAGTGCAGAAGAATATTTTCATGAGTGTGGGAAAGGCAAAATAATGCTTTTATGATGCACCAAACATAAAATTGATGTTAGATGACATTAAAAATGAGAACTACTGTTTATCAAAGACATCATTAAAAGGGGAAAAAAATAAAACCAGGGATA
>NW_011892985.1:2547-5020 GCF_000151845.1 Pteropus vampyrus
GCTTACACGCCTCCATGGCCCAAGGTTTGATATCTGTTAGGTCAGCCTTTTCCTTTGAGGTAAACTGGGCCGAGTCAGCCTAGCCGGTGGCTGTGCGGGGACAGTGCGGGCTGCTCCCTGGCTGAGCCCCGGCCCCTGAGCTGAACGACGCCCTGAATTATGGGACGGGACGTAACAATGGGACAGGCCAGGCCACGAGCATTCTGAGACCTGTGTAGGGTTGTGGTCACCGGCTTCGAATGCCCCCTTGCCCCTCAGCTCCAGCCGTCCTGAATCCGCCGACCGCACTGGCCGCCGTCCTTGCCATCCCTTCTGCCTGGCTCTGTTCTCTTCCGGGAATGACCTGATCTGCGACCCAGACCCTTGAGAGATGACCACACGCTCCCGTTTGTCTCGGGCCCGCGGTAAATTAGACTGCCGCTGGACCAACCGGCCAACATAAAGCTAATCCATTTCCTATCTGTTACTAGCTTTCAGGATTATCAAGAAAATAAAGGAGCAGATATCATCGGCAGGGGAAATGACGAGTGTGGCTGTGGGAATGCCTTTTCTGTTAAGTGGAGGAGTGGGGCCTGGTGGCCTTTTGGCCGTGGAAGGACTTTTGCCATTCTTGGAGGCCAGGGAAGGATTCAAGAGGGTGGGCCGGGGAGAGCGGCTGCTGCTGCTGGTGATGCTGCCGCTTCTCTCTGTGCTGGGGAGCTGGCAGCAGCCGCCGCCCAGAGAGCGTCCCGTCCAGGTCTTGGGGTGGACAGGAACGTGTTCGTTTACCGCCCGGGACCCTCCGATCTATGCTGACGCCATTCCCTCCAGCTTCACTCAGAGACGCACGTTGTGTTTGCTAAGACGGCTTTAAGGTGAAGGCGAATGCTCCTTTTCTCATCCGGACTCGAATCCATCCACTCGGGGGCCACCTCCTCAGGGCTCACCTTTATTACCGAGCATTCCATTCGGTCCCTTTCAAGGCCTCCCGAAGTCAGCCACAGTGACAGCAGGAATCTGGAACCGCCAAGGCCTCCCTCCCGGCAATCCCTTCTAACTTTGGCTCCCCAAGTCTCAGGCTCATTTGCCTCCCACCCGCGCTGTCTGCTCAGCCCACCTCTGGTCGGACTGACAACCGAGTCTGACTGTTCACCTTGGCTCTGACCCAAGGTGCCTTCGGAACACTGCTTCCTGAAATTGCCCTCATGGATTTGCAACGAGACTCGGGCAGAGGGCCCTGGCTCTACGTCTGCCTGGGGTGTAAGAGCGGATTCAGCTGGACCCACGGAACTGTTCAGATTTCACTAATTTTTAGGAGAAGGTGGAAGCAACAGCGTTGAGAGAGAACCAGAGCCGAAGATGACTGAGGAGCTCGCTAGGGCGCCCCCAGATGCTCCAATGAGGCCGGAACTCCTGACATGGCTCGAGTTTCATCCCAGGCAGGAGCCACCTAATCACTGAGAGGGTAGATCGAGCGATTGCTGACCGTGCATTCTGGTACCCAGAGAGAGAGGTTTACCCCACAGTTCCTGGCATAGTCCCCTTTTTAAAAATTAACTAGGTTAGGAGCTCAGGGAACACGTCAAATCGACGCCGAGAGGATGCAAAGCTGGGAGCAAAGACCAGAGCAGCCTCCAGACGCTGAGCAGTGACGAAAAGTGTGGAGAAGAATGAGAAGTGTTCTCAGATGGGAACCGTGAGCGGTTTCTCTAGGAACTATGCAGGGCAAGAGAGAGGTGTGAGGTGCCACCGTGAGCTGCAAGAGTTTGGGGGTTTCAGTTGAGAATAAGGTCGGGGGAGTATAAAACACAAGATCCAGCATCTCGAAATTTCACCTATCCACATCTAAGCCTGTCAAATTTGTGCCTCCTTTGATGGTTCCAATTTCCATTAATCAGAGCTGTTAGCATTCCAGAAATATCCATTATATGGTTTTAATGATCTATTATATGATTATAACCTGTAACCAATGATTTAATATGCGTGTATGTGGTACGTGATCCCATAAATTCTAGCAAATCATTTGATGATTCATTCTGTTAATATTTATTGAGCGCGTAGTAAGTACTGTCCGCTCTGGAAGATGCTGGAAAAGCAGCAGTAAAAGAGACTGACGTAGTCTTTGTCTCCTTAGAGCTTGTTCTGCTAGGGGAGACCCACATGAAACTGGTAAACACACAATACAAAATTATTCAAAATTATAATCCTCATTGGCTTTGCGAAAGTACAAGATTCTTGACAGCGTGTCGTGGGGAGACAGCTTTGGCTGTAGGAGGAAGGCTCAGGAAATATTCCTCGAGAAAGTGAACTCTGAGCTCACTTAGGGCCATATAGTTATTCTGCCCAACATGGCCGCCATAGACATATGTGAGTATTCCCGACAGCGGGAACCAAATTCGGGAGGGCCGGAAACGAGGACGTGAGGAGCCCGTGAGCTCGTCGGGGTCAGCCTGACCCCAGGACAGGGTCCCCGAGATGAAGCTGGGTGATCGCC
>NW_011892985.1:5970-7253 GCF_000151845.1 Pteropus vampyrus
GGAGGGCCGGAAACGAGGACGTGAGGAGCCCGTGAGCTCGTCGGGGTCAGCCTGACCCCAGGACAGGGTCCCCGAGATGAAGCTGGGTGATCGCCCAGGTGAATGAGTGGGGTCTGCTGCTCTGGGCCAGAACCTCTCTAGCAGGGGCCCTCGGCATCTCTGGGTGCTGCCAAAGGGTCTCAGGAGTCATTGGGCTTCTGGAATTGAAACTGGCTAGGACCAGCTACTTAATCTGTGGGCCCCAGTGCAAAGTAAAAATGTGGGCCTCTGGTTCAAATGTCATTAAGAACTTCAAGATGGCCACAGCAGAGCCTTCAAGTGCGGAGCCCTTCTATCTGTGGGGTTCCTTGTAACTAACTGCACAGGTCTCACATCCAGGAAGCTGCCCCTGAGCGGGGCAGGAAGACTCGCTGAAGCGGATGTGAGTGGGCTGGATGGGCAGGGGTGTGTCGGGGGGACGGGGGAAGGGGCTCTGCTGCGACAGTGTGGGAGGTGGCGGTGAGGAGCCTCTGGGTGAAGGTGGATTCAGAGGTGTGCGAAGGGAGGAGAGGCTCGTCTAAGAGATGCCACGTGCTCAGAGTCGGAGGCGCTTCCGGGCCTTTCCAGGCCTCTCAGGGCAGGGGGCGGCATTCGGGGGGTGAGGGTGTCATGGGCGTTGGGCTGGGAGCTGCAGCAGGCCGGAAGGACACAGGGTCGACAGCGATGACGAGAGTGAACCGGGCTTTTGCTCCACAGAGGATCCTCTTAGGGAGTCAGCTAGTCACCTGGGAGGAAGATGATGGAAAAGGCGATACAGTGGTTGTCGAACGTGAGGGGGTCGAACCCCCAAATGCTTCTGGGGCTGGACCGTGTGAGGATGAAAGAAGTGGGGACCGTCGCAAGCACGTGACTGTCCACAGGTGACAGCCACTGTGCAGCCTCAGCTACATATGGGCACAGTGGCCAGAGCTTCAGATTTTTAATGAGAAGCCAAAGATTCAGAACGGTGAAATCTTTCTTAATTTTTAAGTGTCGACAACTAAGTAAATATTTTCTTATAAATACTGTGAGCCAAACAAAACGCACCCATGGGCCTGATCTGGCTCCCAGGACCCAGCTCGTGGCCTCTGCACGAGACACAGTGGATGACAGCTTGGGCGTTGAGGGTGTGTGTGTGTGTGTGTGTGTGTGTGTGTCTGTGTGTGTGTCTGTGTGTGTGCGTGTTCAAATCCCGCTCTGCCCCTTGACCAGCTGTGCTCCTGGGGAAGAACCTTGCTAGCCCTCACTTTTCTATATAATAGGGA
>NW_011892986.1:0-276 GCF_000151845.1 Pteropus vampyrus
ATGGACATAAAACCCCAGGAAGCTCAGAGAATTCCAAAAATCAGGGATCCAAAGAGGCCCACACCAAGACATCATAATTTAAATGCTAGAGGTTAAATACAAAGAAAGAATATCAAAAGCAGCAAGAGAAAAACAGATAGTTACTTATAAGGGGAAACCCATAAGACTGGCAGCTGATTTCTCAAAAGACACTATGCGGGACAGAAGGGTTTGGCAAAAAATATTTGACAGGATGAAGACCCAGGATCTACAACCAAGGATAATTTATCCAGCAAA
>NW_011892986.1:551-2146 GCF_000151845.1 Pteropus vampyrus
AAAAAACATGTATCAAAAACAGGAATAAAGAATGGTAACAACTACATTCCTATCAATAAGTACCTCAAATGGAAAAGAATTAAGTGCTCCAACTAAAAGAGTGAATGAATGGAAAGGAAAACGAGACCCCTACATGTTGCCTATAAGAGACTCACTTCAGATTAAAAGACACACACAGACTAAAAGGAAGGGGATGGAAAAAGATATTGCTTTGATGGACCTAGAAGGTATTTACGTCAGAGAAAGATAAACACTATATGATTTCACTTATATGTGGAATCTAAGGAATAAAAAGAACAAACTTATCAAAAACAGACTCACAAATATAGTGGACAATTTGGTGATGGACAGAGGGGAGGGGTGGTTAGAGGGCTGGGAGAATGGGGTGAAGGGTTAAAGAAGTACAAATTAGTAGCTGATGGATGGTCACAGGGATGAGGGGCACGGCATGGGGAATGCAGTTAGCATTAATACGGTGGCTAGGTGGAGGGTCAGGGAAGGAAGAGAGCAATTGGGGGGATCGTTTTATGAACTATATAGATGTCTAACCAATGTACTGTATACTTGAAACTAATTAAAATAAATAAATTATTTAAAAAACTATGTAGAACATTACTTTGACAAGAATAAAAATTAATGAAATAAAATAAAATGATTTGATTACATAATCTCTAAGCTCCTTGGAGAGGTTGGATTGAATGCAAGAACATTAGGAAAAATAAGAAGGGAGGACATTATTAGGAAGAATTAGTCTGCAAGACAAAATCCTAGTTTAAAATGATTTATGTAGCTTTGTCTTTGTTATCTACCAATACAAAAAAATATATTTGTTCATTCACTCATTTATTCATTCATCAACAAATATCTATTGAGGGTTTGGTATATGCCATAGCCCATACTGAGTGCTAAGCCTATGAAGATCAACCTGGCATAGTGTCCACCCCCCAGAGCTTATACTCTAATCTTGGTGCTCCTTGCTCTGTTCATTACAAAGTAACTATAGCATAGTTATTTTCTCAAAGCCTACTCTGGGCCAGTCATTTTCTTTACAGTAACACAAATCTTCATAATGACGGAGGCTTTACAGATGAGGACTGGAGGTTCTGAAAGGTTAAGTCATTTGCTCAATTTCCTTGGAAGGCTGGAGTCAAAACGTGAACCCAGAAGAGACTGACTTAACCACCCATTCTCCTTCCATCACTTTCCCTGACGTTTCTCAGTGTGCTCGTGAGGACCATCAGCTTCTTAGAGAAGTTCATTACTTCATTCATTTTGTTGGAGACATGTAAACTTTCTTTTTCGAATGAATTCTATGGCAAGAAAGGAAAAAGAAAAGTGTTCCTGTGTTTTAGGTAAGGAGCCTGTTTACTTGAATATTACCATAAAAAAGCAACCTAAATATTCACCAAAAGGGGAATGGTTAAGTAAATTACATATAACCATGTTATGGAATAATATACAGCCATTGAAAGTCACTTTGCAGAAGACTGTTTATAGACATGAGAAAACATTCTCCATATACTAGGCAAAAAAAGAGCAAGTATTCAAAGACAATTAAATAACTATCAATCAATTGCTAATTAAAATGAAAAAAA
>NW_011892986.1:4181-5614 GCF_000151845.1 Pteropus vampyrus
GTAGGATATTATCAGTACTTCATTTCTTTTTATTGTTGAATAATGTTACATTGCATGAAAATGCCATGTATTGTTTATCCATTCAGCAGTTGTACCTTTGGGTTGTTTCCGCTTTTTGGCTATTACAAATAATGCTTCTATGAACATTTATGCACAAATTGTGTATGTTTTTATTTCTCTTGGGTATGTAAACCTAGGAGTAGAATTGTTATGTTTCAGCATCTGAGAAGCTACCACACTGTTTTCCAAAGTAACTATACCATTTTACATTCCCACTAGCAATGTAGGAGTGTTCACTTTCCCTACATTCTTACCAACACCTGTAATGATCTGATTTTTTTACATATAGCCATCTTAACAACTGTGACATGTTATCTCATTGTGGTTTTGATCTGCATTTTCCTTATGCAGTGATATTGAATCTTTTTCTGAGCATATTGGCTACTTGTATATGTTCTCAGAAGGTCTATCAAATCCTTTGTTCATTTTTAAGTTGGGTACTTTATTATTGAGTTGTAGTTGTGTGTATGTGTTTATATATGCTGGGTACCAAGTCCTTACCGGATATATGATTTAAAAATATTTTCTCCCAGTCTGTGTTTGGTCTTTTCACTTTTTTGATAGTGTTCTTTGAAGCGCAAAAGCTTTAACTTTGATGAATTTCAATGTATCTATGATTTCTTTTGTTATTTGTGCTCTTGGTGTTGTATCCAAGAATCCACTGCCTAACTGAAGATCACGAAGATTTACTCCTATGTTTTCTTTTAAGGATTTTATAGTTTTATCTCTCACTTTTAGGTCTGATCCATTTTGAGTTAATTTTTGTATATGGTGTGAAACAGAGGTCCTACTTTATTCTTTTTCATGTGGATAGTCAGTTGTCCTTGAAACGCTACTGAAAAGACTATCCTTTCCCTCCATGTAATTGTCTTGGGGAACTTGTTGAAAACTGAACCTAAATGAAAGGGTTTATTTTTGGACTCTCAATTTGATTCCATTGATCCATACATCTATCCTGTGACAGAAAAACACTAGTAAGTAATTAAGTGATTTTGACCTTTTTGCTCAAAACTGCAATTACTGTTCTTAAGTAATTCTTCTATTTTTCAGGCAACCCAACGTTGTTTAATTTCAGAGCAAACTTTTTAGAAGTGATAAATGATAAACTTTTCCCAAAATTAAAGCGAATTAAAATAAATTACTTTGAGAAGGTTCTAAAAAAAATTCAAGCCATTCTGGGTTGTGGTGATATTTGAGCGAGAAATAACTGGCTACTTCACTCAGACCACTGCGAATTAGAACGGCTCTCACTTTCTCCTTAGGAATGAGTACCTGCAAAGATCATTACTCATAAAGTTGAGAAGGGAAGAGTTTCCACTCGCATCCGGTGTTTTCTCTCCCCTGAGCAAGTGTTGGGCCTTCTCTAAAAGGCA
>NW_011892987.1:0-1822 GCF_000151845.1 Pteropus vampyrus
GCAGTGTCTCCTGATGGTGGGGGTCCCAGTGAGGGTGGCTGTCCCCCTCCCTTCCTGACCCATGAGTTACAAGTTCTGCCCACGCACCGTCTTCTGCTTCCCTCCTATTAAAGCCAGAGGCTGCAGGGCTGAGGCGGTCTCTGCAGAGAGGCAGTGAATCGAGAGGTTAGCGGTGTTTATTGATTTAGTAATTCGCACGCACTTTTCCGGATAGATTACCTTCCCGGAGACTCTGGCGGCGGCAGCCAGCTGCTAATGCAATGCGGGGCTGTGGGCACCGCGGAGGCGGAGGCGCAGGAGGGGCGGGTGGGAAGGAAATCGGCTGGGAGGCCAGGGGAGGACGCCCCACCGGGGTGGGAGAGGAAAGGCCGGCTTCCCAGCCTGGCACAGCAGGAACATGGTCTGCATTCTTCAGGACATGAAACGGGCTTTCCTCCAAGGCGCCCCCCAAATTCCCCTTCAGATATGACGACTATTCCCCTAATCACTAGAAGGGCTGCCTACAGACGTCCTCAGACGCCAGCTCCCCTGGAGAAGCCTCAGGCGGGGTACGCTGCCCCATCCGAGGTCACGTCGCTCCTTGGGAGCAGTCACATGCAATGACAAAGCAACACAGAGGGATAGAGCACCCCCGACGTGGACACTCTTCAGGGCCACCCCAACTCCAGAGCCCCGCAGAGTACAGCCGAGTCAGGTGCAGCCTTCTCCCTCCGCTCTGCTTCCTGCCCCTCCCTCCATGGCTGTGATCCCAGGAGCATACCTGCCCCAGTCAGCATCCCTGGTTGACTGACTCTGGCCTCCATGTCTGCTTCCCGGGGTCTGATCAACCCGAGCGACTGAGTAGAACCACCAGCGCTGCACAGCTCTTCACTTTCTGTAACGAGGCCATTTCCACAGGTGATTTTCATCCAGTGGTGTCAAGAGACTAAGGGAGGTGGTCCCACCTGGCAGGGCCCTGGCTGGGCAACGGTGGCCCAGAGTGGACCATCTTCCTCATAAACCCGGCCTCCTCCTCCAAGGCCCATCTCTGTTTCCTGAGCTTCAGTCGCCCAGGACAGTCCTGGTCCAAGGTTCTTCCCACTACAGGAGTAAAGCTATGGACCAACTGCTTGGTCCAGGAACTGCTCAGGTGTTGCAGCTCCTGGTGAAGCGGAACCAAGGGAACCATCTCTAGGGCTGACTGACAGACACCAGGCACAGGTACCAGGAGGCAGAGAGGGCACGCTGGCCCAGGGCTCACACCTCCTGATCATTTACACGCTCTAGCTTTTCCTTTCCCTCTACACTTTTCCTCATTGTCCTATTCCAGTCCTAAACTCACCCAAGGATAACTGGCTAGCACATGTCAGCACCCTAGGCTTCAAGAACGCAAAGAAGAATCAGCAATAGATGGCCTGGGCCCAGACTGCCTGTCTCTTAGAGGAGACATTTATCCATTTTTCCACCCAACCATCCGTCCATCCATCCATCTGTCCCTCTGTTTGTTTGTCTGTCCATCCGTCCATCCATCCATCCGTCCATCTGTTTGTCCATCCACCCGTCCGTCCACCGCCCACTCAATAATTACTTATCCAACATCTACTAGGTACCATAATGATAGAGATGATGATGATAGGTAGATAGATAGATAGATAGGCAGGTGGGCAAATAGATTGTCAGTCGCTGCTGGGTTTACCTATATTTTCCCACCGAGATCCCATGGGGCTTCTATTACAACCCCCACCCTGCAATCATCTTTCCTCTCTCTGCATTTATAGCAGTGACAGTACACTCACTGGGTCAGGGAAAGAGGTCCTGGGGAATAAACATGTTCCCCACCCTC
>NW_011892987.1:2472-4296 GCF_000151845.1 Pteropus vampyrus
AGAGAGAATTTAAGATGAAGAATTGTTAACTGTGAGATTGAGACAGTAAAGAGAACTCTAAGGTATCACAGAGGTACCAACTGCCGGTAGCAGCCACCAACCCCAGAGCAAGGGGACACTAAGGGAAGAGACCGGAATTATTAAAACACTTAGAAGCTTGGAGGGGGGACCTGGCAGAGTTGAGACCTGAATATCTAGGGGTGACGTGAGGGAGGCAGCCCGCTGGTGCTGGTGTCTCTGAGCTCAGAAGATGCCCCGGGGCCGAGACCCGACTTTGAGGAGGGGAAGCCAGACAGCGTGTGCAGTGTCTCTGGCTGGGGAGTGGGCAATACAGCTAGTCGTACAAAATGGAAAATGGAAAAACTGCAACATGGATTCAGTTGCTGATTTGGGCAGGAGCTGCTGCTGCAGGGGAGAAGCATCCTCGTGAGGTGCTGCTCACAGGAGCGGAAAGCGGACTTCCCCCTCCGGTCTTCCAGTCTCTGGAGCACCCCCTGGTGGCAGAGCCTATTCAGCGTCTCTGGCCAAGGAGAAAAGTGGTTTGCCGAGTCCCGCCCAGCCTCACAGAGCCATAGCTGCTTGCCAGCATCCCATGCGTCTTCTCGCTGACAGCACCACACAGGATCCCCAAGGCAACAAAGCCCAGAGAGATCTATGACAGTGGGAAGCATACTCTGTCCTATTTTGTGCAAAGAGCTGTCGTGTGACTTTCACCTTTTACTGCATGGACCAGAACACAGACACGGGTCCACGAAGATGGGTTTGAGGACAGATGCGGAAAAGAGACACCAGAGGAAAAGCAGAATCCATCCTCCCTTCCAGGGACAGAGGTCGTGTAACAGGGACAAGCTTGTTCAAAATAGCAATGCCTTCTGCAGAGAAATCATCTTTCAAGGCAAGTTGATTTCTGGAGGAATTTTCCACCAACTGGCAGAACCCCTGGTCCGGAATTCCAATGGTAGACGTTGCTCAGGACCAAGGTGAGCCTGAGTCACAATGACAGTGCGAGGCAGGCAGGCAATGGCTGTCCTTCCCACCCAAGAGCCAAGGAAACCGAGGCACAAAGGAATCAGCTAGTCAGACAAGAGGTGGTGTCAGCAGAACTCCAGAGCAGGATGATTATTTGATCTGCTGGTCCCAACAACAGAGGAGGGAAAGCCTGCAGGGGTTCACTTGGGTTTCAAGTTCAGGTTGGCCCCACTCCTGCAGAAAAAAATCTGGACTCAGGCAGAGCTAACTCTCCATCCACACAGCCCTGGGCAGGCTGGGAACCCGAGGGCATGGGCAGGCTGGGTCATAAGGGGCTGCTAATTGCTCTGATTGCAACTCCAGGGCAGAGTGTTTCTGGAAATGCAGAACTCTGGAGGAAATACCAGTGGAACATTTTTGATGAATAATTCAGTGAGCTGAAATGGGAAATGAGAAAGTTTTCTCTCCACTAAAGTGGAATTTGAAATAAAACAAACAAAAGAAAGAAAGAAAGAAAAACCAAAACAATAATAGCAGCAAGGCTGAGCATTCTGCTGTCCCCACTGTAAAACTTTTTTTTTTTTTTTTTTTGGCATCACCGGGAAGGACAGCTCCCTATGGTTTGCTCTCAACAATCTATAGAATTTGAACTGAGGTTGGGAAATCGTGGGTCATTTGGAATTGAGGATAAATCACTCGATCGGACATCATCATTGACACCTTCCTTTTCAGAATTCGTTCTACAAATATTAACCTGGGCAACCATCAAAAGCCAAGCACTGTGCCGGGTGTTGGAGATCCTGTAGTGAAGACAACAAACAATGTTCTTTTCTCCTGGAGTGTATGGGAAGTTTT
>NW_011892987.1:7446-7806 GCF_000151845.1 Pteropus vampyrus
CTGGCTTTCTGTCTGGAGGTGCTTTCTGCAAGAAAGGGAGTTCAAGCCGAGCATAGCTGTTTCTGAACTGAAGAGACAGAGGTTGTCATTCAGAAAAGATGAAGGGTCTGGAATTTTTGAGGCATAGTACTGGAGAGGGAGAAATTGCTTAAATAAATAGCTCCAGAAAAATGTACAGGGATCTCCTGAGTCTATTGCTGATTACTAAATCAAATAAGCATAGCGTGAAAATCCACGAAGCAAAACAGTTCCCAAAGCTCACAAAGGGCTGGGAGATGATGACATTCTGATCAGCTGGAATTGAGACTTACTACTCAGATCCTCAGGTCTTCAATAAAGACCTCAGGTGAGTCAAATCTT
>NW_011892988.1:0-1743 GCF_000151845.1 Pteropus vampyrus
CTTTATTCCCAGAAGTAAGGAGAGGCCATTAAGATGCTTGTTAATGAGTGTCCTTGCCAGTCCAGGCACGTGCTCCCCACTGAGCAGGTTTGCTACTTGGAAACAGGAATCTAATTGTCTCGTGTTTCTGTCAAGGCTGTGCCACACCCCTAGGAGATGGCCTTTCTCTCCAGGGGGTTGAGAACTGGCCATGAAGGGGGACAGGACCTGGCCTCACCCCTCAGGTTCCCACCCCTATCCACACCCTCCCTCTTTGGTAAAACTGCCTGTCTTGAGAGCTCAGACTTCTGGGAAGGATTGCTTGTCGGCAACCTTTTCCACACGTGTTTGGCTTTGTAGTGAAGTAACATGAAATTTATAATTGGACGATTTTACCCGTATGTTGGTAAATTCTCGTACTGGACCCTGCATCTTTTTTTTGGTCAGAGTTGAGAGGATAGAAATGAGAGAGATTATTCGAAAGACCCTCAGATTGTGTGTTTGGGACCAGCCAGTCTGTTTTAAATCTGGTGACCTCTGTTGTTCTTGTTTGTTTTGAATAGAACTCCTAAACACATTTTCTGATTTGTAGTCTGAGCGGGGACCAGAATATTCAAAACTTGGACCATCCAAAAAAATATGAAATGTAAAGTCTCTATTTTAATAGATCGTTTAGAGATTCAGTAGCAAACCCGAGAACCGACGGCGGATGGAAAGGAAGTTTTCTCATTTTCACATTAGCAGACTTTTGGTTCCTTTCCTAAATGACATTGCAAACATCCTGCCGGTTCTCCTGCATAGGGCGTTAACTTCAACTGCGGGAGGGATTTCCAAGGCCCTCTGAGTGCTCAGCTCAAATCTCCTGTTTTTACAAGGCTTTTCTGTTCCCCAGGATGGCAGAATTAATCCAGATGTCAGGAGTACCTGGCCAGCAATCTCCCTGGGTCTGGCAGGAGAAACAGCAGTCTGTTTGCACTGCCTGGGCCAGACACGCAGGCCTGTAGGCCTCGGGGCTTGGTACTCACCCGACACCCAGCTTAGGAGGGCCAGATGCACGCGTGCTGATGTCCGCTGCCCCCTTGCCACCGGTGGGGCGTGCCGAGAGGTGGAAGAGCGCGCATCCCTGGAGCTTCTTCCTTCCTGGCGCCATCTGCTGTCCCTCTGCCGAGCCTCCACTGGTGGCAGCGTTTGTGCCCCTGAAGAGCACTCGTCCCTTACAGGGGGCAAAGAGGTTCCCCGCTGAAGCCACCTGCTTATTTCCCGCTCCCACTCAGCCCTGGGGGTGGTGTGCCATAGTCTGCCTGCTGTGCTCCTCAGGAACCCAGTGATCTTGGGCTGCCTTTAAGTCGCGCCAACAGGTGTCCGTAATTGTGCACCTGAGCCCTGGATTGTGGTTACGGTTGACACGCTGTGTGTCGCCATTTTTCTCCAGTGTGTTGTTGACATGAAGCTTTTTTTTTTTTTATGCCAGTATTTGCCAACTCAATGTAACAGCCTCCTTTAAGTATTTTCTAGAGCAACTTTAATGCATGGATATTAAATCCCTTATTTCCTAGTTCTTGTATTGGTCAAGAACCATAAGTTCACATGCCAATTAATAAGCCCATGTATTTGATTCCCCTTTTGCATATATATACACATATACACACTTACACATCCATATATATATATATATATATATATATAAAATCTTTGTGAGAACTCAAGATGAGAGGTACAGAATGCCTGGCATCTGAAAGATGCTCCGTGTGTGTGTATCTGTGT
>NW_011892988.1:2830-5017 GCF_000151845.1 Pteropus vampyrus
CAGCTGAGGGGACCCAGCCTCCTGAATGGGCGCAGGTGTCAGAGAAGAGGGGTGTAGGTGGGGAGAGAGGTCGACACGTGTCTGCTGCAACCACGCCGTGCATTCCGGAACACTCTCGGCACAGTGCCCTTCTTACAGTGTGGTAGCTGTTGGGACTTTGAGAAGAACAGCGCATTTTAATACAAAGTCAGACCAAGGATCCAGGCCTTCTGGGCCGTGACATCTAACTTACTGCAAATTAGGAGGAAACTAGTATTGTTGGCTGCGATCAGTGTTTATGTGAAGATGTGGCAACCATTTGTCTTATTGTGTGTGTGTCTGTGTACGTACGTGTGCGCGTGCTCACACATGCATGTCGTGTTCATTAGGTTTGGGCAACAAAGCCGTGTTTACATTTTTGAATTGGCTGACTTCCAGTCTTTTTCTGTTTTCTTCTAATGTGGAGTTATCTATTCTTTCTAATTAAAACAACAACAACAACAACAAAAAACTGAAGCAACTCACTGCCTCTTGGAGCCTTTTGGGGAAGTCGCTGTGTAATGAGTTCTCCGCCGAAGCTCTTCCTGCTCCTGTTCCCAGCTTAGCTTTGATCTGGAGCTCGGTGGACGTTTGCATCTTTCTTCTTTGACCGGAGTGGCGAGGAGGGCAGCCCAGCCTGCCACGAGCCCCAAGCCCTGGACCTGTGTGTGCCCAGGGAAGCCGGGACCCCTGCTCAGGCTGATCGCGGGAGGAGGGGTGGGCAGTTGTCAGAGGCACGAGGAGGGGCAGACCAAGTCTTCCCCAGGGCAGTGCAGTTGGGACTGCACCTTGTGCAAGGCATATCTGATTTCAAGTTGTGACAAGACATTAAGGTGGAGATGTTTTGCTTTTAAGATTTTAGCTTGGAGCATTGGTTCTCAATTGTGGGTGCACATCAGAATCACCTGGGCAGCCTTTGAAACATGGGGTACCCAGTCTGCACCCCAGACCACTGAATATGAATCTCTGGGTCAGGGTCCAGAGCGCAGTCAGCCCTATTTTGTAAAAGTTGACTAGGTGATTCCGATGCAGAGAGAGGGTTAAGAACTGATTGCTTTGAGGAAGCAATTTGGAGAAACACCAAACTTGACTGTCTTGGATCTATGATCTGTTAGCTAAAAATGGAAGTTTTGTTCCCCGTTGTCATTGTCAAGATTGTGGTTAAAAGGAGGACCCTGGGGGCTGCCCCAGCCTTTCTGCTGTTTTTATTTTTGTTAGCAGACTGAGAAATGGAATTTTCCCCCTTGAAGATGCCTGCCACATTACGGCTGGACCACCCCAGAGTTGGAAGGACATGAATAAGGGGCAAGTGTAAGGTTGTTGTAGGCAAGACTTCCCAGGAAGTAGAGGCCAGCATCTGAGAGCAGGATGGGCACCGTGCGTAGCCTGGACTCCCAGAAGGTTAGGCAGCCTGTGCTGTGCATCAGAGTCAGAGGGAAGCCCTGTGAAAATGCAGGTGCCAGGGCTCGGTCCTCGGAGATTCCAGAGGGTCGGGATGGTTTGGGATCTGCATTTCAGTCAGTAGTTACTATTCTTTTTGACGCTTAAATTGTCTCATCTTAACCAGTGGGAGCTGTTCCTTTTAACTGTGATTCCCACTTGTTTTTGAGGCTTCCTTGCTCTTTGGCAAGCAGATAAACCAGTGTTAGGTTGTATATTTCCTACTGAAGACCTGGAATCAGGTGTCGTTTCAGAGATGCTGGCTTCTTTTTCGTGGAGAATGATACTTAGAAACCACAGTCTGGCGAGAGGGTATTCGTTGCTACTGGGTTGCCGTTGCCTTTAGGCCTTTTTGGCGGACAGGGCTAGGAAACATTAATTTTTTAAAAGGAGAAATCATGAGTTCATAATTAGGGCGGAAGGTGTTAATTCTCCACGTTTCTTCCTTCCCTCCTCATCCTTGTCCCAACTTTGCTGTGGGCGGCTTGGCCCTGTGGCTTAGGCACAAGCGACTGTGCTGAGCTGAGGTGGTAAGAGACGTGACCAGCTTCCCTCAGTCCTCTTGGAACTTCTGTTCTCCGTGATGTACTGGTCGCTATTGCTCGTTTAGCCTGAATCCCACCACGAGGACACCGTGGATGACCGGAACCTAACCCAGAGCCTGAATTCCCGCCCATCCTGGCCCAGCCCACGGGAACCCAGCAGGGAGCAGTGGAACCGCATTCCCGC
>NW_011892988.1:6847-7562 GCF_000151845.1 Pteropus vampyrus
GGTTGTGCTCAGCAGAACGTTCGGCGATGCCCGTTACAGGAGCCAGGGGCCCAGGCGGGGCGATGCTTCACGTGGCAGAGTGACTAAGAGCACTGTGCTTGGGACGCGTCAGACCCGAGGTCACATCCGGGTCCCCTGGGTGGCGGGGAGGCTGAGGCCCGATGTAGACTTGCACCACGGTGCCCTGAGCGTTTGGTGCACGTCGAGTAGGGAGACTGGCTCTGCCTCAAAGTTGGGGCGTCGGCAGGGAGCCTCGAAGGCTGAAAGGGGTCGTGTTTTAGAGAATGGGATGGGAGTTGGGAAGGGCGTCTCAGGCAGAGCGACTAACTCGTTAAAAAGGCAGATAATCTCTTGAGCAAAACTGAAATGCTGCTTTCGGCGCGTGGTGTCCGGGGAGGAGAAAAGGTCGAGCCTGCTGTTCTCTTGGCTCTGTGATCCTCAGGGGCGTCACTGCCAGAGACGGTGGCACACTGGCGGCTCGCCCCAAGTCAGCATGTCATTTCTTCTAGGGGCGTGCAGGGCACAGAGACATGCAGGTGGCGCCCAGGTGGCCCGAGCGTGACGCACATGGACTGCAGTGGGTGCCGTACTCGGCGAGGTGGAAAGCTGTCCCGTGTGCCTGGAAAGCTTTCTGCAGCCTTCTCGACGCCGCTGCCGAGATGGCTGCCTCCCCACCGCCACGGTCCCCAGTGGTCAGGCCCTCCTTTGCTCCTCG
>NW_011892989.1:0-319 GCF_000151845.1 Pteropus vampyrus
CATTGAATATCTACTATGTGCCAGGTACTGTGCTAAGTGTTTAAGTTATCTCAATCCTCATAACAACTCCATAAGATAGATATTATTTGTATCCCTATTTTATAGATAACGAAACTGAGACCCAGGAAAGTTAAATAACTTGCTTAAGTCACAAAGCTAGCAAGTGATAGAGTCAGGACTCAAACTCAGGCAGTCCAACTATGAAGTCTATATACCTAACTACTGTCTCCTTACAAGGATGAGAGACTGGAATTTAAATCCCAGTTTCTCTGAATCCAGGGTCATATTCTCTGCTACTTCCTTATACTGCCCCAAACCA
>NW_011892989.1:1526-3715 GCF_000151845.1 Pteropus vampyrus
TTCCAAGTCTATATAATAGAGTTTTGAAATGTTACATGTAAAGCACTTAAAACAGTTATCTGCAACACATTAAGTAATCGATGAGTGTTAGATATTATGTTAACAATGTAGTAGATTGGATAAACCCAAACAGCCAGGACTTTCACTTCCAGTACTATTTCCACCACTGACTGATTCCTTATGCAATGTTGATCAAGCCCTTTCTCCTCTGGGCCTGTCCCCATCTGTAAAATTAAAGAGGTAAAACAGATGGTTCTCAAGTTCCTTCTATCTTCAACAATGTATGTTTTTCTACTATCAACAAAGAGCCTCCAGTACCATACGCTGAAGCTGTTGGCAAAGAAAAATGTGAATGTGTAACAGCTGGTTCCCTGATGGTAGGGGCCAAGGCCAAGGGCAGGACAATTGATTAGTAAACCACCTGTGTGCTTTCCCCTTTGTTAACTATAACACACTCACTGCAGGACTCTGAACAGAGCACCTCCTCCCTCCCACCAAAACCCACTGCAAAGGCAAGACAAGAGTCTAAAAACAAGAGTTGCAATGAAGAATCCTGCCTTGTGCAGAATTCCTTCACTTTCTTGCCTTTGATACCTGTAATTAGGGTATAACCGATCTACAGTAGGGCTCTTCTTAGGCATAAAAAGAAGGAAAAACACAAAGGCCCACTTTGAACCTGAAAGCTCATAAAACAAAAACCAAAGTGAGTAAATAAAAAATGGCACTGACTCATTCAACTGTAAACACTGCAGAGGCCTACTACGTGCCAGGCAGAGGAGGGATACAACAGACAAGGTCCTTTGCCACCAACATACTCAGAGTACATATGGACTGATGTACGTACCCCAAGGCAGACTGTGATTGGAGCTATATTAGAGGTGTGGCCTCAGCTACAGAAGATGGGGGGTGGGGGGGGAGCAACTAACCTAGCAGGGGGATCAGAGAAACTTCACTGACAGGTTACATGAGCACGGACCTTGAAAGATGAGGAGGAGGAAACTCTAGGAAGAGGGAATACAAGCAAAGAAACATGAAGGGAGTGTTGAGTAACAAAAAGTTGTTTTGACTAGGGTACAGGGTGCAGGTTTGGGAGAACAAAGGGAAACAGGACAGGAAAGAGGTTTGGGAACAGATTATGGAGGAATTTGTCTATGAGGCTGAAGAGTCTAAACTCTATATTGTAGGCAGTGAAGCTCCCCAAGGTTTCTGAGCAGAGATATAACATGATGAGAACACTATCTCAGGAAGATAACATGGGCACCCATGAAGAGGATGCAAAAGGATTCAAGTTACTAGATTACTATGAGACCACATAACAGAAAACCACAGGCATTTTGGAAGCATGTGCAGGAATCTAACAGGATCCATTCACAGAACTTCCCTGATCCAGCTTCATGCAAGCTGACTTTAAGAGATGCTCATTTGCCAGGCCCTCTAACCATCAAAATCCGCTAGAGCACTAGAGTAACAGGCCTCCTGGACCAAGTCAAGAACCCAATTATTCTACTGGATCACAAAAAGGGAAGAGCTGATGTGGGAGAAGTTGGGGAGGGAGGCACCAAAGTCTTCAGCTGGCCCAGTTCCATATAAACATCTAACCCTGTGGGTCTCCTCTTTACGTCATTTCCAGTCTAGCTTTCTTTAGATGGGCTGAGTGGGGCTGAAAGCACCTGACTGATGGCTGAGGATTCAGTGATACAATATATATCAACTGCCCAGCATGGCACTTGGCACATGGGCAATAAGCATTAGTTCTCTTCCCATTCTGCAAGGTCAGTTCTGCCTATAAATCTCACTGAGGCTTTAGGCTTTTAGGTCACCTCAACTCTTCTCCCAGGGCCTCTCTAAAGTACCTTAGTCTAAAATGACCTAGTTCACATAAATCACACTCACTGCATGCACCAAGTATTCAGCACCCATTTCATAACAGGTGCCATAGTAGGTGACACATGTAATCCTATTCGACTTTCACAATAACCCTACTATACTTTTTTTATACAGGAGAAACTGAAGTTTTGGGAGGAGAAATGACCTGCCCAAGGACACACAAATAGGAAGTGGCAGGGGTGAGATCTGGACCCAGAACTGTCTGACACAAAGCCAAACACTTCCAACACTTCACTGCTGTCACCCACACTGGCCTCTGATCTGCTACTTACAATCTGACAGGTAGCCTGGAAACTCCCTAA
>NW_011892989.1:6150-8093 GCF_000151845.1 Pteropus vampyrus
AAAAGGAAAACAAAGCCTTCCACAGCCTGGCTGCCCAACCAAATTGTCCCTTTACCTCTGGTACATTGCCTATCACAGGACCCTCACCTGCCAAGTTTTGCCCTGTTGAGGGGGGGGCGGGGGGGCGGATCTTCCTCTGTGTTGTGGTGGCCCCAACTCTCTTGTTTCCTCCTTTCTCTCATCTCTGTCTAGTCTTCTCTAAGCATCCCTTTCTGAATTTCTCAAAGCCATTTTGTCACAACTTATAAGGTACAGACAGACCTTCGCCACACAGCTCTGAGATAAATCTACCCTCACTACCATGATGTATTTCAAAACTACTATGAATCGAGAGCCCAACTTTCTAAGAGTCTAAGCTGTCCAGTAATTGATGAGGTAGTGAGTGATCTGTCACAGGAAGTGTACAAGCAGAACCACCTTTTAGAATGCTGGACTTGAGCCTCCTCTGGTGAGCCTTGAAAGGGCAGCAGAGTGGAGGGCCTTACAAATCCTAGTGAAAGGAGGGATACTAGGTACCAAAAAGGGAGCCAGGGAGCTAGCCAAAAACAAACTTGATTCAATAGGCGATTATATGATAAGCATTTAGAACTGTACCTGACACATAATGAGTATTAGCTATTATTATTGTGAATGATCCACAGACTGTATTGAAGGAGGTTAGAATCAATCATTTCCTCACTCCCACTCCTGGTCATGAAATAGATGAGAGTAATTAAGGTCTGGAGGGGAAAGGGGCTTGGTATAGTACCTCAGGAGCTGGGCTGAGACTGGAACCCAGGCCTCTGCCTCCCAGAAGAGCCACCGAACAAAGCCAGATCGTCTCCTTCTTAGGTAACGGGGAGAGAGCTCTGACTCTTAAGAACCAAGCTATTTTTCAACTTGTCTGGGCAGCTTGAAGGTACGGGGTAGTGGAATAAGAGCAAGACCTGAGCTAAGAGAGTCAGGTATCTCAGGGGGAATAAGCTCAGGAGTCAGCCCCATGCCTTGCCACCCCCACTTTGAACTCTAGCCAGTACTCGACAAACCTTTTTCTTGAGAAGGGTTTCTGCTGCTGTGACTGGGGTTAGGACTGTGTTTCTGCCCTGTTCCTTAACCCATTAGCTCTATCCAATAAACCACCCAGATTAAGAGGGTGGGGTGAAAACAGCCAGTGCCAGGTGGCCTGAGCTGAAACAAGGAAAGACTCCCAAGAAACTGAGTTCCACGAAGGCAAGGGCCAGCCCTCCCCACTCCTAGGGTCCTAGCCTAGTCCAGGAATTCTGGATCCAGAGTTCCCAGAGCCCTGGGAAAACCTTAGTGTCTCCACCCTGGAGAGCTGGGCCAGATATGACCACACCAGCCAGCTCTCCATATGGCCCAGGATCTCAGGACAAAAAGCCCTCCCTGCCCCGTTCTGGCCCAGTGCCTTCCACAGGCTGCCCAGGAGCCATGTGGCACCCAGACCACAGCTTCCCACCAATGCAGCTTTATTTTACCAAAAATAACAACAATAAAATCTTCCTTGTTTCACAAAAATAGATTTCCCCACCCCCTCCTGTCTTACCCCAC
Organism: Pteropus vampyrus; assembly: GCF_000151845.1. Lineage (NCBI taxonomy): Eukaryota > Metazoa > Chordata > Mammalia > Chiroptera > Pteropodidae > Pteropus > Pteropus vampyrus. The sequence goes on from NW_011892989.1 coordinate 7,699, forward strand.
CCGCCTCTGCAATCAGCACCAGCCACAATCTAGAATCCATCTTCCAATCCACAGTCCTCTTTGGGGGAATCTTTGACAACCCCCCACCCGCCTGCCATGCAAACCTCTGGCAAAGCTGCTGGGGCAGTGTTTCTCTTGGGAACTTCTCCAGAGACAGCCGTCCCAGGTCCAGCTGCCTGGCCCCAGAAGCGCCATCTGCTTCCCCAGAAATCAGGCAGCTGCTGGGCCATGGAGAGGGTCATGATTTTGGAGGCTTGGCTCAGCAGATAATCCCAGAGGATCTGCAGGGAGGTGGGGCATTCTGGCATCAGGCTAGAAATCCTTGCTCAAAGCAGGAACTGTTGTGTCCTGGAGAAGGGTTGTCAAACCCTCTTTCCATGTACTCCTCATCTCCC
>NW_011892990.1:0-398 GCF_000151845.1 Pteropus vampyrus
AAAAAGGGCCAGAGGTCAAGCAGGTGCCAGAGTCTGAGCTGTGATACCCCCCCAGACCAGGCCTCCCCAAGAGCAGGACTGCATCTCTGCCCCTGGATAAGGAAGTCCCTGAAGCCAGAGCTGGGACTCCAGCCTTGGACCAAGAATTCTGAAAGATCGAGGCCGCGACGCCCCCTCTGGAGACTTCCTCAGAGCAGAGCTATCACTCCTCCCTCCCTCCAGACCCTGTGTTGGGGGTGGCGGCCAGACCCCATGCCACTCCCAGGGCCTCACCTTAAAGAGGCGGAAGGCAGCCAACCAGCAGGTTCGGCTCTGCTCATCCTCACTGCAGAAGATGCGAAGCCCCTTGTGGCCATTTCGAAGCTTGTTCGGCTGTGGGGAGAGGAAACTGGCTGGTT
>NW_011892990.1:2480-3222 GCF_000151845.1 Pteropus vampyrus
CCCTAGGAGGAGGAGTGGAAAGTCGAGACACCCAAGAAGACAGACAGGCAGATAAGGAAAGGCCCAGGGAAGGGAAAACACCCACCACCCACCACCCACAGACAGCCGTGCACCAAAACACAGTGCTCCCACTCTCAACCCTCTCTAACCTCTTCCAAACGGCCCAGGTGCCTTTATTCCAGGGAAGACAAAAGAGAGGGGCTTCCTGCAGGGACTACCCCTCCAGGAAGCCAGACCAACAGTGGAGTGTCCGTGTCCACCACAGTGGAAAGAGGAATCAGGGCAGTGTTTGGAAGGGGCGATTTATATCAGATTAGACTCTGGCCTCAGAAGGTGGGAGGGTGGACTCCAGACTTGAGTTTTGGTCTTCAGATCCCTCTACCATGCCCTCTAGATCCTTTAAAGCAAAATTAGAGTGGCACAGTCAGGACCAAAGTGATGAGATGGGAGGAGGACTATGGTCCTAGCTGTGGGGCCTGGACAGCCTCCTTCCCAAGAGATCTGAAGCTTTCAAACTGGAGCCCTAGGAAATTCTCTTCTGTTGAAGAAGCCAAACCCCCAAATCAATCTGTTCCCTCATTGCTGCAAGTCCAAGCTACTGGCTTCCTCCACCGCCTCTCCAGCCCCCGTGGCTTCGGCCCCACCCTCTTTCCCGCCCTCCCAGCCTCCTGCCTTCTTGTTTACTTCCTGAATCTTGCCCCACCTGGCTGGCCCCAAGGGCGGGTGGCAGGGCCCAGTGTTC
>NW_011892990.1:5361-5721 GCF_000151845.1 Pteropus vampyrus
CCTGGGCCATGGAGCAGCTTATACAAACCACTGTAGATAATTCACTCACTCATTCTTTTATTCATTCAACTAATATTTGTCAAGTACTGACTATATGCCGGCCTCATGCTTGGTACTGGGGATCCAGTGGTGAGCAACAAAAACAGACCCCACCCTTGTCCTCATTTAGCCCAGTTTAGGAGACTGATTTTAATCAAAGAAGCATACGAGTAATAAGAAAGGACAGGTGACAACTATGCTGGGAGAATGACTCACTCAGGGAGTTAAGTTCTCTATAGAAGTGACAATTGAGCAGAAGGGAAGCTGTCTGGGACAGGGAAGTGGGTATGGAAGGTGCAGGGAAAGGCAAGTGCTTTGGAC
>NW_011892991.1:0-915 GCF_000151845.1 Pteropus vampyrus
TGTCCATCTGAAAAGGCTTCCTGAGACAGGGATGATAGTGCTCATCATCACCACCATCATCGTCGTCATCATCATCATCACCATCACCATCATCACCATCACCATCATCATCACCATCATCACCATCACCATCACCATCACCATCACATCATCATCATCATCACCACCATCATCACCACCACCACCACCATCACCATCACTACCACCATCACCATCATCACCATCATCAACACCATCATCATTGTCGTCATCATCATCATCACCATCATCATTGTCGTCATCATCATCATCACCACCATCATCATCGTCGTCATCATCACATCATCATCGCCACCACCATCATCATCATCACCATCATCGCCACCACCATCACCATCATCGTCATCATCATCACCGTCATCATCACCATCATCACCATCACCATCACCATCACCATCACATCATCATCATCATCACCACCATCATCACCATCATCACCACCACCACCATCACTACCACCATCACCATCATCACCATCATCACCACCACCACCACCACCACCATCATCATCATCATCATCATCACCATCACATCATCATCATCATCACCACCATCATCACCATCATCACCACCATCACTACCACCATCACCATCATCACCATCATCACCATCATCACCACCACCACCACCACCACCATCATCATCATCATCATCATCACCATCACATCATCATCATCATCATCACCATCATCATCGTCGTCATCATCATCATCACCACCATCATCATCGTCATCATCATCATCACCACCATCATCATCGTCGTCATCATCACCACCATCATCATCGTCGTCATCATCATCATCACCACTATCATCACCACCACCACCACCATCACCATCACTACCACCATCACCACCATCACCATCATCACCATCA
>NW_011892991.1:1923-2170 GCF_000151845.1 Pteropus vampyrus
ACCACCATCACCACCATCACCATCATCACCATCATCACCATCATCACCACCACCACCACCATCACCATCACTACCACCATCACCACCATCACCATCATCATCATCACCATCATCGCCACCACCATCACCATCATCGTCATCATCATCACCACCGTCATCATCGTCGTCATAGCTCACACTTCTATGCACCGATTATAATTCAGTGCCAAGCACTGGTCCGGGGGGAAATGGAAAGAGGCACTGAACT
>NW_011892991.1:4865-5260 GCF_000151845.1 Pteropus vampyrus
CTCTCCACTTCCTGCCTGCTGAGATCCCAGATCTGACTGTACACACGCCCAAGAGAGATCTTTGTCCATCAGTCAGCCAAGTGCTGGGAGGCGTGGTCCCTCCCGCCTCATGGGAGAAATCCCTGCAGGGTGTGTGTGTGTGTGTGTGTGTGTGTGTGTGTGCGCGTGTGCGCGTGTGTGCGTATGTGTGTGTGTTCATCTCTGGTCCATCTCACTCATCATCCCATACAGAGCCACGCATACAGAGTAGTGACCAAGAAAGTCCCTCTTAGCACAGAGGCGGTTCCTCTGCATCCAGGTGCCCCAGGGCCCATCTCTGCCCCACATCCCAGCAGGGGGACCGTATCTAACTTCCATCCCACTGCCCCGCCTCCCCCTCCTCCACTAACCCCTGC
>NW_011892992.1:0-2741 GCF_000151845.1 Pteropus vampyrus
TTCTTTCGCCAGACGTTTTGCGATGCCACACACAGTGGGGGGCTGTCGCTAGCTCTCACTGGCTCCTAAGAGCTGCACGTACGCAGCTCTTCCCAGCTCTGCATTCCGCGACATCAGTGGGTAGCTGGAAGCTGGCCACAGCGGGAGCATTTACACCACGGAAACTGGCAATTGCTACAAGTCGGAGTTTTTTTTTTTTTCCAAAAAACAAGCAACACTTTGACCAGCATCTCAGTGGTTCACTCTTCCGTTCTAATAATCATCTGTGATGTCTTATGAATGGTATTATTTAATATGCTGCTGCTTCCGTATTTAATATAAACCACTTATTTATTTGGCCTTCTGCTTGCCAGACGCTTTACAGACCTTGTCGCATGTCTTCACAATGACCTCCAAGACAGTTCCTACCGACGAGGCTCGGGGAAGGTAGGGTCTTAAAGAAGCTCGCACAAACAGCACACATCAGCGTTAGGGCTGAGCTGACCCTGAGCCCCCCTGTGGTCCCACCCTGTGTGCTTTACCACACCCTCCGGGAGACTCTTCCAGATGCCATGTGCGTGATTTTAACAGGCGCCTTCCACACGTACAGTGGCATCCCCTAAGAGAATAGGAAGCTGGGGACCTTTAGCTCCCATGACAAGTCGGTTTGGATAACACTTTGTTCAGATGATCATTTTACTTGGCTAGATCATTGGGCACCTCTCCATTTAATTTACGTCCTGCCATTTCATCTGCTGGTGAGGCAGTAGCGGGTTGTGTGGGCAGCACTGACGTTGCCAGTTAAGTCCTACACGCAGTTTTTTTTTTTGCGTTAGCGAAGTGTAGAATTAACTGGATGGGCACGGTTTCAAGGTGCCTCTCTGCTTGTCATTGTGCTGGATAATTGCACCTCTGAAAATCCTTTTGCTGGGTAGTGATACAGTCCTTGACAATAATAAATAAATAAGCATGCTGACATGTCACCTCTGACACACTTATCCATTGGTCACAGGCAGAACTGGACAACCCCAGGCCACCCCCAGGGTGAGACCCCATCCCAGGAACCTTACATAGCAGACCAGAACAATACCCATAGGTAGGCCGGTTCCCCAAACCAGAGCCTTCCTGCCCACGGGGCCGAACCGAGCTCACAGCTCGCTGATCACATGTCAGCCTGCCCTCCTGGCGTGCTGGCCTTGTGTTGGGAGAGGTCTGGACAGGAGTTTTCAGACTGGTCCAGGGCTCGAGGACATCACTGACCATGGACCCAAGCCCCTCCTACCTCCCGCTCTGCCACCTTCTCAAGGGGTGTCATCCCAGTGATCCCAAAATGGTTGCCCTCCCTGTGACCTCGAGTCTATTTTCAATGCAGGAAGGAGGAGGATGTCACAAAGAGGCGGGGCTCAGGGCAGGAAGGTACAGGTGCCCCCAGAAGTCCCGAGTAGATGTCTGCTTATAACCCCGTGGCTCATGGTCCCTCACGTGGCCACATCTACTCAGAAGAGAGCCTGGGCCATCACTGCCCCACACAACCTGGGCGCTCCCTTGGAAGGACGAGGGGGACAGTGGGTATGGCTAGGCATTTGTGACAGCCAACATTCTCTCATACATTCACGTCACGTTCCTTCTAGGGACCCACGAAATGGGCAAAAACTGGCTCTCCTGCGTATAACTTGCGCATCATTATTACTCTGGGGAGGCGGAAGGTGCTAGAAAGAACGCTGGGCTCTGGGCTCTGCGCGCAGACACTTGGCTCCCAGCTGGCGCTCCTGCATCGCATATGAAACCCGAGGGAGAAGTCCCGTCCGTCCGCAGAGCATAGGTTCCCTCAGCTGCTCAGTGAGCAGAACGGGCTGCTCTCTGAGGTCTGAGGCCCACGGCCCTGTGTTTCTGAAACATCTGGACTCGGAGGGCGGGAAGCAAGCAACGAAGACACCGCTGTCACGGGCCGGCCTCGTATCCCGAGGGAGTTTGGTCGGCAGGACCTGGGGGTGAACCCAGGCCTCTCGTTGCGTGTGGATGGGGTCCCCTGTTAGACTGGACACTCCTCATCTCTTGGGAGCCACCTGCACTTCTTTGCCCATCCCGATGACAAGGGACGTAGCACCTTCAGGGCCATTTGTCACCCTCGCCGTTTCACCAGGATAGGAGTTTACCCAGTGATGCGGGTGTTGGTGGGAATGGACCAGAGGAGAAGGAGAGGACAAAGCGATGCTGTCACTCGTGCATCTTCTCCGTGAACGAGGAAGGACGCCGTCCCTCAGGGGCCTTACTTGCTGCTGTCCGCGCTGTGGGGACAGTGCTGTCGGGAGCGGGAGCTTGTGTTCTCACACAACGTCGAACGACCATGGCAACCATGAAGACCGTTTTTCATTTTTGTTGAAACGCTGTCATTGAGCGACTGGCTCTGAATTAATGGCTTCATCCAGCAACTCTGATGACAGTGAGATCATCACATTTCATATTTTAGTGACTTCTTAGAAAACAGACATCAACGGTAGACTAGAAAGTAGCTGCTTGTGTGCATTTTTATTGTGGAAACTCAGTCAGAGTAAAGGCCAGTGATTTCTTTTTCTAAACCGATGGCAGTTAAACAGCTTGGGCTGATTTGTGAGTTTACCAAACAGTCTTAAGTAAGGTGATTAGTGTCCATCACCCCCTGGAGTGACACATCCGGGCAGAGTTCCCGCTACATCAGTCCCAATGTGTGCTTGAAACATGGTTTACCAGATGGACATTTACTTACGCTGATAAGAACCAGC
>NW_011892992.1:5646-7613 GCF_000151845.1 Pteropus vampyrus
AAGGGCGCCAACGGCCCCGCCGGGACCCGGCCTTGCTGCTCAGTCTGCGCAGGACAGGACGCCTGGCACGGGGGTTTTGAGACACGGGAGTGACATGGTAGTTGTGAATTGCAAGGTCAGGCTGGTTGCTGTGTGGGCAGGTCTGAAGCAGGGAATCATCCAGAGGAGAGATGGGCGGCGTGGGGAGGCGCGGCGTGGCCTGCTGCCGGCTGCCCAGATGCGCGTTCCCGTGTGGTCACCACCGGCGGGGTGTCCCCGAGGTTTCCCTTCTCACCCCGCAGAGCAGGGTGATTGCTGCATCCCGAGTTCACTCGTTGTCCGTCAGCGCTGGTACAAGTGCAACTCAGTACCGCCTGCCTCGGCCCGCACGCGCTGTTCTCATTGGAACTTTGCAGAATCCAACCCCACTGCTGGACACGCATGCGCGCGCACACACACACGCACACGGACACACACGCACGCACACACATGCGCGTGCACATGCACTCACACACTCGCACGCGCACGGACACGTGTACAGACATGCGCGCGCACGCCTGTGTGTGCACACACACGCACACACATATACAAACTCACGCACGCACGTGCACACGGACACGTGCACGTGCACACGGACACGTGCACGTGCACACGGACGCACCCGCACACACATGTGCACGCACACACACACATACACACATGCATGCACACACACGCACGGACACACACTCACGCACGCGCGCACACACGTGCATGCACATGCACTCACACACTCATGCGCGCGCACGGACACATGCACAGACATGCGCGCACACGTATACAAACTCACGCGCACACGTATACAAATTCACGCACGCACGCGCACACACACACATGCGCGCACACACTCATGCATACATACACTCACGTACACACATGCGCATACACATGCACACATACACACATGCACGTGCGTGCCCGCGCGCACACGGACACATGCACGCGCGCACACGGACACATGCACGCACGCACACGGACACATACGCACGCTCGTAGACACGCGCACGGAGATGCCAGAGGCAGAGAAGCAGGTGGGCGTGGGCCAGGTCCATCAGTGCAGACGGGAGACCGAGGCGATAGGCTGCTTTCGGGGTCACACAGACGCAGGCATGGCAGCGCGCTGACCGCGGCTTTGCACATGTGCCCTGTACCCCTCTGTGGCCTGAGCTGCCGTCTGGCCTGTGGGAACCCAGCATCCCTTTAGGAAAGCCTCTGGCTTCTCATTCCTCCCTCGGAAGCTGTGCTTTGGGGCGGGAGAAACCCGAGTATTCGCTGCGGTCAGTTATTTGCTATGTGTTTGACTAGTGGGGACAGTGCTTCAGTGTTGAAACCCAAAACCCTGGGGACCCGCGTATCTCGCTGCCCCTCCGTCCCGGCCTCTGGTCTGTCCTCACACAGAAGGTGCAGCCAAAGCCCCGCGGACAAGCGGAAGTTCCTAGAAACGCTTTGAGGCTCGAGAGGCTTTTCTTGTGTTTGATTCTGTGTCTTTGAAATACACAAAAGCCCAGTCATAATAAAACAAACAAACAAAATCAGCACATTCGCTGACCAAACCCCGCACACGCTAACACTTAGCTATATTTTCTTCGGGTTCTTTTGAAAGGAATACAACTTAGAAATAGAGTCAGTGCCTCGTTCTTAACCCCTCCATCCCCTTCTCCTGGGTGTCCAGAAACGGATGTGCATTTTCCCTGCTCAGATGTCTCTACTCTCTGCATGTATGTGCCACACATTACACACACACACGTGCGCACACACATGTGTATTCTATAAATGCATCAAAATTTTACACATAGTATAATTTCATACGTATTCTTCTGTAATTTCCTTTTTCAGTCAACATTATATTTTAAGATTTATCCATCTTGATCCACGTAGATGTAGTTCACATCCCGATTTTGGGGGTGCTTCAGTTCCAATTATTTGATAATTTTCTTTGACTCATAAGT
>NW_011892992.1:9665-10174 GCF_000151845.1 Pteropus vampyrus
TGCCTTTTATATGACCTTTGTGAATTATCTTTCCCGGTTGTACTAATACCGTGCATAATATTTTGCATTTTCTCCTATTTGGTAATAAATGTTTTCGGGCACCTAATCAAATTCTTATAATTCTGCAGACATTTCAGAGTGGAGACTTGCTACTAAGACGTGGGACTAAGTAAAATCCCAAAAGTGGGGGAATCAACACGTCCCGTTCATTCTGTCAAGTGGACATTAAAGAGGAAAAGCAGAAAAAAACACCCTGTTCTTTAATTTCACAACATTTCAGCAAATAAAGAACATTTTAACACCCTACCCCTCTACCAAAAATACGAAGGATATAATCTCAAAAGAAAGGAAAAGGTCTTATTTTTATGAATACAATTCTTGTACTTTCTTCCGAATTCCTTCCAGGATGATTGAAAAACCTCCTCAGAAAACTTTCTAGATCCGAGAGCAGGTCAAGGATGCCTGGACTGGCTGATGTCTGGAGGAACACACTGCTGTCTGGGCTTGTG
>NW_011892993.1:0-1060 GCF_000151845.1 Pteropus vampyrus
TGTACGTCATTGGATCTGATCCTACAGCATAGCACTTGTACGTCATTGGAACTCTCCGTTACCCCAGGTCGTACCTCAGTTGACATACGTGTGTCTCTTCGCTGACTGGCACTCGAAGGCGGAGGCCAAGTCTGCCTCCCCGCTCAGTGCTTTGCCCAGTACCCTATAAAGAGTAGGTTCTTTAGCAATGTTTGGAGCGAAATGAAATTAACAATAAATCTCCAATTCCATTTCGGTAGGCTACCTCGATTTATATTTATTGTAGGGCATCTCTTAGCTATGCCGAAAAAAGACCTCAGCATGTGTGGAATGAGGCTGCTTGATAAGGTGATGGAATGGGCATTTGGAGGGTCCTCTTCACCCCTGAAATTCTGAGAACATATCTGGGGGTTGAATCAATCTCACTTCTTCGGAGATTCCTTCCACAACCTTCCTAACCCCAATCTCAATTATGTCTCCCTTTTGTTTCTCCTTCAATGAAGTTCTCCAAGCAACAGATGCTTGGGAAGAGAGGACATATTGACAAGTTGACACTGAGTTGGTGTGCTGACACGCAGTCACCTGGCTGAGTGACAGTGTGATCAGGAGGCACTTAGTCCCATGTCCAATTAATCTGGGAGCGAGGTCCAGGTTGCTGCTACATGTGGGGGTGTTGTCGAGCCCAGAAGTAAAGCAGGGGAGAGGAGACGAGGCTGCCGGGCCGCCGTCTACAATTTCAAGGTCCTGCTCTCCACACAATTATCCGCCGAAAGGGCAGGTGGGGACCGAAATCACACCATTCCGTGGGCCAGCATTCGTCCACCCGGAGGAAGGGACGCTGTGGGCTAGTGGGAGCCTGTCACCCTAGCATCCAGCCCCCATGGCTTAAGCCTTCCCAGGGGGAAACAGGGAATATGAACGCGTGGGCCTCTTCCTCCATTTCTTTCTTCACGGAGCATCCAGTGGCCCTGGGTGCATCTCCCTCTGAATCAAGCCTCCCTGCCGTCTCTGTGGGGGCCTGTCTTTGAAGTAGTTTCCTCCTCACAGCCCCCAATTCCACCTTTGGTCTGCAGTCACACCC
>NW_011892993.1:2528-3015 GCF_000151845.1 Pteropus vampyrus
CGCCCTGGGACCCTGCCGGCTTCTCAGCTCGCCTCACCCCTCCGCATCATCCTCGACTCCAGCCGTGGCAAACTGCCTGCCACTCGCGCCTCCAGATCTTCGCTTACATTCTTTTCTCTGCCTCGAAGGCCTGTTCTCCTCGCCAATCCCTGTGTTTCTCTATCTCAGAGACAAGGTCACCTGTCCCCCAGGCCCCGCCCCATCTGAAATAGGTGCTGCCTTCTAGGTCACCTCGCCCCCTTCCTTCCACTTAGCCACACGAGTAAAATCGCCTGTTTCATCGTCCTCTCCCTCATTGGCCGTAAGAGGCTGCTTTGCTGGTTTGCCAGAGGCCAGAATCTTGACAGCCACAATCACATCCTGAAGTGGCCCTCAAACTAGGACTTAGGAACGTGATCAAAAGAATTGTCGGGATGAACCCATGCTCTAGCACGAAAAGGGCAGGCGATTTATTGGACTGAGGATGGCGTCAATGTGTGTACTAAGA
>NW_011892993.1:3755-5676 GCF_000151845.1 Pteropus vampyrus
CCAATCCCTGTGTTTCTCTATCTCAGAGACAAGGTCACCTGTCCCCCAGGCCCCGCCCCATCTGAAATGGGTGCTGCCTTCTAGGTCACCTCGCCCCCTTCCTTCCACTTAGCCACACAAGTAAAATCGCCTGTTTCATCGTCCTCTCCCTCATTGGCCGTAAGAGGCTGCTTTGCTGGTTTGCCAGAGGCCAGAATCTTGACAGCCACAATTACATCCTGAAGTGGCCCTCAAACTAGGACTTAGGAATGTGATCAAAAGAATTGTCGGGATGAACCCATGCTCTAGCACGAAAAGGGCAGGCGATTTATTGGACTGAGGATGGCGTCAATGTGTGTACTAAGACCCAAAGGAATGAAAAGCATACCGTTTTCTCTGTGCCCAGGAGCACCCGGGCTTGGACCCTGCCCAGAAACAGAATCACACCCTCGTGCACTTCCCAGTATCAGCTGGTTTCCAGTAGCACCAACACACTGTGTCACAGTACCGATGGGACTTGCCTGTTTCTTCCTCGGCCCAGGGAGTGCCTCCACTGTGGGTTCTATTTCTTACTCGTTTCTGAATCCTCCACGCCCTGCCTGGTACTTGGCTTAATAACCAGCGTGGGGTGACTAGGGCAGGACTGGTGGGTGGCATGGGGACTCTGCTTCCCATCAGGCATCCTGGAAAAAAAAAAAAAAAAAAAAAAAAACGCAGGCTCACTTCTGTCTCATCTCACCCCAGGAACAGTCACCCCGGGCACACAGACTCCGAGTCCAACCAAGGCACCGGCCCCCAAATATCCACAGACAGGTAAGAAGGTGCGTTGGAAAGAGAAACCCAATACCGCAGGCAGGAAACGTAGCTTTAGGGGCAGGGCCGCGGTGGGATGGGGGTGCCAGAAGGCAGACTAAGCTGATTATCGTGCTTTATTGGTTCCAGCAGGAAAACTAGGCCTTGCTGTGCTGTTAAATTGCCCTGTGATCTTGGATAAATCACTTCCTCTTTCTTGGCCACTGTTTCCCTGTGGATTTTGAGAACTCTTTATCTTCAAGGTGTTACGATTCTCTGATTGTCTGTATAACTCAAGGCCACTTCGTTCTGATTTTTTGGAGGCCATTCTTGCTCCTCACAGGTGGTCTCTCTGCAGCGTGGCCATTTACCCCTGGAGAAGAGCCAGCCCTGGACCCAGGACCCCACCAAGTTCAAGTTTCAAGTATGTACCAGCACCCTATCACTCTGTTGCTTTTGTTTGTTTTGGACGAGGTTGTACAGTATAATAAAAAGACGTTCGTTTGAAAAATTTAGATTCGCACTGCCAGGATTCAAATCTTAGCTCAACCATTTACTGGTGAGGTGGCCTCCGGCACTCAACTTCCAGAATTCAATGTCCTTGGCTATAACGTGAGGGTAATAACAATTATTATGGGCACTAAAAATGTCCTTTTTCCCCCACAAGGTTTTGTATTAAGTAAGAAAGTGTGTGTGGAAGTGATCTCTATAACTTAATTCAGTCAACTTTTATTGAGCGAACGCCTGTCGAGAATATGCCCTTCGCTTGGCAAATGGAAGCTGTTCTTAAAATGAGGATGACATTAGCAGAGGGAGAAGAAGGCGTGAAGGATGACTCCAAAATTCGGTCCCCACTCACTGGGTGCGAGTTCCTTGTGCTCTGTTTTAAAGGATACCCGGCCTTTCCCGTCCCTGCACCCTGCATTCTAGAGGAAGCTTTCCTGCGCTTGGGCCTGGGTTTTCGGGAGTCCTGACGGGAGCTCAGGGCTTGTGGTTTGTGCTGCATTTTCCCAGCTTGTGGCTGTCTCTCTCTCCTCTTTTCGGTTGAGCCAGTTTCTGTAAAAGGGAGAAATTGATACAAAGTGAGTCCTTCAAAGCTGGTTGAGCCCTCGAGCCCCTCCCAGTCTTGGATGCCTTTCTATACTAGTTT
>NW_011892994.1:0-679 GCF_000151845.1 Pteropus vampyrus
CCGAGGAGGCCTGCGAAGACCACAGCGGCTGCTACGAGTGGAAGACGGGGGACTGGTCCAAGGTGAGGCCAGCGCGCATGCGCGTCCGCCCGCGCGGGGCAGTGCGGGGCGGGGCTCAGGGGCAGGAACGCGCCCCCCTCACGGGCCCGGTTCACGGCCGTGACCCGGGTCTGACCACTCGCTTTCCAAACCCCGCACCTGCCGGTGACCCCACCACACAGCGTGCAATTCTAAGGGGACGGACTGGCCCCCAGAGCGCAAAGCCGTGGCCCAGCACCCCGTGGGTCGTTGGTCATGCTGCCATCACAGGGGCCCCGCATCGGCCAGGCAGCCTCGGCCGAGACACACACCCAGGGGGCTCGTGGGCGCACAGCACTTTCGTCGTGTCCAGGATGCTTAGGTGAGGGCGGGCGGGAGAAGGCAGGAGCCTTCTCCCCCACGGAGATCGTGCTGGGGCGGCAGGATCAGGCAGCATTCAAATGAGTTTAGAAAAACGATCTTTGCTGTTTAATCCTTTCCATTCCTTCACCTGGTGTCTCTGACGGTTCCCGCCAACTGAGAGCTAAGTGCTGTTGTCACGTGTGAGAACCGCCCGAGGTGGTTCTTCTAAAGAGCCTTTTCCCCCAAACTGTAAACTTTCTAATGGAATTTCCTAACGTCCAAATCTCGAACGAGAGCA
>NW_011892994.1:2321-3556 GCF_000151845.1 Pteropus vampyrus
CCTGTAGGTCAGCAGGCTGCAAATTCAGAGAATCGGAGTAAAACCCGAAGCTAAGGCTGAGAACAGGAGGAAGGAGTAGTTTGAAAGGGAGTGTGAGTTGAAGGGGGAGGCGTGTGCACGCGTGTGCACGCGCGTGTGCGTCTAAGAAAGCATTTCCAGTCTCGAGGCTGGAGCGGAGACAGTGGGGATTTTCCTCATTGTTTAAACCTGCTGTTTCAGGTTTCGGCAGCTCCCGAGGTTCGCATTGCCCGTGCCAAGTCGGGGGAAATCTGTCAAAAATGCTTTTGAAGAGCTTTTGACATTTCACCAGCCAAGTGCCTGTCAGACACACGGAAAATGGAGTTACTGTGGGGGTGTCTCTCCACCCCCCCACCTCCCTCTCTCCCTCCCTCCCTCTCTCTCTCTCATTCTTGGGCAGGCTGGCCCCTCGGAGAACGACTCAGTGAGAACACGGGGTGGGCACAGGGCACAGGGAGGGTTCACCCCACCCTGCATCGTGTCACCCTAACCGGGCCTCCTGTTCGCCCCACAGCCTGGGGAGGGTCCACCTGTGCCCGCTCTGCGGGCCCCGGAACTCTTCCATGCATTAAACTTTCCTACAACATTTTCCTCTTCCTGAGATTTTCACAGCCTCTTTTAGCTAATTCTCAAAACCCCCCTCTGGGATCGGGTGTTATTTATAGTCGTGATTTTGCAGCCGTGAGAAGGGACAAGGGCGTCCTCACCTGTCACAAGGGCTGGCCCCCATGCGTTGACAGCGAAGGGTCCTCCCTGCTCAGGGCGGTGTGGCCTGGCCGTGAGGAGTGTGGGCCTCGCACGTCGGGAGCGCAGAGTGGATGCGAAGCTGGTGCCAGCTCGCGGTTGGCGGACGGCGCGCAGGAAGTCGGGCCCTGTGGCCACCGTTAGCATTTTCTGATTATCCTTACTCCAGAGAAGCCAGGCCAGGAATGCTCGCACAATGTCGTCACCTGGGTCCAGGAGCAGATGGACAGGAAACTGTCATCTACGGGGAGGGAGGTCTCTTTTTCGGTTTCGCGTCAGCCCTTTAGAATGTGCATCACAGGCCGAAGCAAATAGTTCTCTCCTTTGTCGCCATGAACCTTTTGCCCTCTGTGCACCAAAAACTTTTAATTTTATTATTGCTTTTCCAGTAGAACTTCCACCCCAGGTGTCTCTGACTCCCTCTCGGAGCTAAGGAAGGGGACCGTGGGTTGGGTGGCAGGTCACCAGGCCTG
>NW_011892994.1:5445-5772 GCF_000151845.1 Pteropus vampyrus
GGCCTTGATCATTTCCGGGCGGAGACCTTGTCAATTTTACACTTGGTGTTAATAGACCCACAGGGTTGAGGCCTTGCTGGATTTTTCACATACATGATAGCGACACCTGCAAAAGACATCGAGACCCACCCTGGCGGTCCTGGCCAGGAAGTGACTCAGCCGGGCCGATCGCCCAGCCGGCGGGGCCTGGCACCTGGTGGCAGTGATGCCACAGGGGGCGAGACGGGCTTAGTGACCGGCGTCTTCTCCGTCAGCCTGTGCAGTCCCTTGGGGACCCAGAAACCCAACGACCGCCCGTCTCGTCTGGGTGCCCCTGCTCCCCAACAA
>NW_011892995.1:0-2841 GCF_000151845.1 Pteropus vampyrus
AAAATAGGCACCTTTGTCTATTAAAGAGAAAGCTATAAACTTTATGATTACATAGTTATTTTTAAATGTAAGAAATATGCATTTATATTAGAAAAATATTGATGAAAACTGGTGTGTGGTTCAGAATTGTAATGACTGCACTAAAGTTTTTGTGTTATCAATTTACCTAGTGTAGGTCATATGACATTTTGACATTTTCCTCTTCTAGGTGATTTCTTAAAATTGCCAACATATTGTCAGAATTAAATCTGAAGTGCCCATCACTGCATAAGTCCTAATGTTTTACCATAGGTTGACAAGATCTTATTATTGAATCAGAGTATGCTTTCATATTAGTATCTTCTTTTTAGTAAAATTAAAGAAAATAAAAAGAAAAGAATCTCACTATTATATTTAACATTTGTTAGAGGTTCTGTCACCATAAAGAAATGATAACTATAAGTATTAGGAAGCAGCAGATTAAAGCTAAAAGTAGTTTACAACATTATGATTATTTATCCAAAGAATAACCTGAAAGGCTATTAGAATATATGTTTATTTAAGTTTTATTTATAACATAAATATAACAACAATGATCAATTACATAAGTGAATCAAAAGAACCATTCACAATGTGAGGAATATTTTTTTCTTTTTTAAGTTTTATTGTCATAAAATAGTTAACATGAGTTCAACCCTTATAAATATTTTAAGTTTATAATACATCATTGTTAACTACAGGTACAATGTCTATAACAGATCTCTAGAGCTTATTCATCTTGCTTAACTGAAATTTGATGCCTGTTAATTAGTAACTCCCAATTTGCCTCCCCCGACGCCTCTAGAAATCTATTTCTTATATATTTGGATTTTTCCTTTATTTTCTGCATTTTTTAATTAAATTTATTGTGCTGAAATTAGTTAATAAGATTATATAGGTTTCACACGTACAATCAATATTAAATGATATGTATATTGTATTGTGTTCACCGCCCAAGTCAAATCTCTTTCTGTTACCATATATTTGATCCCCTTTGCCTTTGTCTACCTTCCTTCCTTCCCTTTTTTCCTCTGGTAACCACTAAACTGTTGTCTTTGTCTACGAGTTTTTGTTTGTCTTGTTCATTTGTTGCTTTCAGTTGTATATCCCACATATAAATGAAAACATATGGTTCTCAACTTTTTCTTTCTGACTTATTTCACTTAGCATGATAATCTCAAGATCTATCCATGTTGTCACAAATTGCAGTATTTCATATTTTCTTATGGCTGAATAATATTCCATTGTATATCTGTGCCACATCATCTTTATCTAATCATCTATTGAATAACACTTTGGTTGTTTTCTTGTGTTGGCCAGCGTGAATAATACTACAATAGACATTGGAGTGCATATATCTTTATGGATAAATGTTTTCAAATTTTTGGGGTAGATACACAAAAGAGGGATTGCAATGTCAAACGGTAATTCCGTTTTTAATATTTTGAGTAACTTCCATACTGTTTTCCATAGTGACTGTACTAATTTACATTCCCACCAGCAGTGTGTGAGGGTTCCCTTTTCTCTACATCCTCTCCAATACTTGTTGTTTTTTGTCTTATCGATAACAGCTATTCTAACAGATGTGAGGTGGTATCTCATTGTGGTTTTGATTTGCATTTCCCTAATAGATAGTGAAGGTAAGCAACTTTTCATATGTTTGTTGGCTGCTTGTATTTCTTGAGAAAGGTATCTGTTCTGTTCCTCTGCCCATTTTTTGATTGGAGTGTTGGGGGATTTTTGTTGTTGTTGTTGAGTTATATGAGTTCTTTGTATATTTTGGATATTAGCCCCTTATTGGAGGTGTTGTATGTAAAATATCTTCTCTCATTCAGTTGGTTGCCTCTTTGTTTTGTCAATGGTGTAAGACATTTTTTTTTTTTTTATGAGAACAAACTTAAGGAAAATTTAGAGTGAACATGAAGAAAAATATAAAATATTCTGAAGGACGGTGAAGGAAATCTGATTAAAGATAAACCTTTGTTATGGAGAAAACTAGTCAATATTGTAAATACATTAATTCAACTCAATATAAACATATTATATGCAATTATTATAGCAAAATGTTTAATAGGATTTTTTTTAATATGAAGTAATAATTTCAACATTCATTTCAGATGTATAGGTAAAAGTACACAGGAAATGATTGCTAAATGAACAAGTGAATAATAAACAAACAAGCAAACAAACAAATAAATTTGAACCCTTATTGCCCAAGTCTTGGTTTTAAAACCATTATCTGATTAAGGGAAGCAGAGTACCTTTACATAAAGGGCTATCCTAGGAGTAGGATAGGAAATATATAGCATGAACCTAGAACATCTTTTGGTGCCAAAAAATAAGGCATCTCTAAAAAATAATAATAATACAGTCATGTGATATGTCAAAGGGAAGCTGAAGCTAATATAAAGAGCTCTCAATGGCCAAGCTACAATAATTTGAGGAACAAAATTAAGTAGTATAAGATAAATATCCATTCATTCATAGTTATATAAATAATTGACTAAATAAATAGGAGAGAATAGGCAAATCTCCTATGCAGAAGAATTTCACACAATTTATGTATATACTCCACCATCAAGTAAGTAAAGCATAACTCCTTACTCCTAAAGTGTGAACTGCATATAGTGGCTTTCTTCCAAATTATACAGTATGGAAAGAGGAAAAAAAGAATAACTTTACATTGGAGAAACCTGGAAAACATCACCTCACCAAGTGATCAAGATTAATATCAACAGTATTAAGTCATGTTTATAGTATGGACCTTTGATACAATGTGATGAGATGGGCACTTTTTCTCCATGGCATTTCCTCTAAAAAACT
>NW_011892995.1:5591-6030 GCF_000151845.1 Pteropus vampyrus
TGTGCTCCTTTAAATACTGAGAATGCATCTCAAGCTACTTGATGGGTCTCTTTGGAGCTTCTATGAATAGAGTTGCAGTAAAGGGCAGGAGGTTGGGAGTCACAGTATAGGAGTGATACTCTCAAAAAGAAAAACAGAAAAACAAAAAACCTATTTACAAATTTTCCTTTTTATTCTCTGAATCTGTTTCTACCTTCTGTCTGGGTCAAGAGTCGCAATGAGAAAGTAGCTCCAAAGATGAACTCAGAAAGTACCATGAGAGGCAGAGTCAGAAATCACATATACCTGCTGCCATGGAAAACTGTACTCTTCTCTCCATTCTGTCTCCCTGAACTTGAATTTGATGAGGCAAGAACCAAGCAGTCATGGATCACTAGGGAGAAGGACACACTCTGAATATGAAAAAGGAAAAAAGGAAAGCACCCTCCCCACAGTGACT
>NW_011892995.1:6080-6385 GCF_000151845.1 Pteropus vampyrus
TGAGGCAAGAACCAAGCAGTCATGGATCACTAGGGAGAAGGACACACTCTGAATATGAAAAAGGAAAAAAGGAAAGCACCCTCCCCACAGTGACTGGCTGTGAAGAGGGGAGAAGATCAGATGTTATAGCAAGTTCATAGTTTTGATTTTTACTGGGACTGGAAAATTTGAATCACTAAATAGAGACATTTACAGTTTAAACTAACTGAAAGTCTTTTAATACCAAAGAATGATCAGAAAGATAAGATTGTGGAGTCTCAGCAAGAGTCTCCAATTTCATCGAGGAGCAAGGGAAAGTCCAAATT
>NW_011892996.1:0-766 GCF_000151845.1 Pteropus vampyrus
GGATATAAAATATGATAGGAAGTTCTTACTATGGCAGCAGGTGAACTGAGGGCAAATTGTAGAATACACTAAGAACAGGCTGAACCATGTGAATTTGAATCCTGGGTCTCCCTCCTCCTATTGACTCAGGGCATGTTATTTAACCTTCCTGCTTCAGTTTTCATATCTTTAAAATAGAAGAAGCAGTATATCTGCAGTCTTGGAAGGTGTGAGGATAAGCGTGAGTTCACATGAGTAAAGTTTGAGTAGCCAGAGCTCTAGGATGTTAATTCTGGGAAATACTCTTTTCTCCCCTCTGTTTTTCTTTTCCTGGTTCCTGTCATACTTTTTCTAGGCTGCTCATTGAAATCTCCACTTGAGAAAGGCACTGATAAATTTGTTCATGTTAAGGCACTGAGGAAAGGATAAATGTGGCACGTTAGAGACATAGAGAAAAGGCTGATGGTGTTGGAGCAGAAGTGTGAGGAAGGAAGTGATGGGAAAGCAGGCTGGAAAGATCAGTAAGACCTAAAGAGAACAAAAAGCCTTCAATCAAAGTAATGAGTCTTAATGATAGCACTTCTAGATCACTGTGTTGATAAAGAAGACATAAAAGAAGGATGTGTGCCCTCAGTGTGCCTGCATTAAAGTTCCAGAGCAGTGTTTCTGAGAATAGGCTGAGAGAAGCAGGGCTAAGTGCCAAGTGTCTGATATCAACAGTAGCCAGCTTTCAGCAGAGAAGGCACGCAGGTGCTGCGGATGGAGCTGTGTTCTGGAAATCAGAAGA
>NW_011892996.1:2978-3297 GCF_000151845.1 Pteropus vampyrus
AGATATAAAACAGTGTCTGAATATAGTTGGAGTTCAATGTATGTTTTGAATGAATCACTGAATGAAAGAAGGAATACAGCCATTGGGAAGGGAGCAGGAGTATACTCTGGAAATTAATACTGGTAATATTTCTCATGTATGTGCCTTTCTTTCAGAGCATTTTTTTAAATCAGAGCATTTCTTTCACATTTTTTTAAATCAGAGCATTTCTTTCACATTTTTTAAAATCAGAGTATTCTTATCACAGCATTCTTATGGTCAGTGATGTTTTATCTTATATTTAGTAAAATTTAAGTAACAATATCAACTGTCAACAATA
>NW_011892996.1:4279-6648 GCF_000151845.1 Pteropus vampyrus
AAAAAAAAGGGATTACTTATTACCAGAGTATAGACTATACATCTATGAAGGTAATGATCTTGTCTTTCTTGTTCTCCTCTGTCTCTTTAAGATATAAAACAGTGTCTGAATATAGTTGGAGTTCAATGTATGTTTTGAATGAATCACTGAATGAAAGAAGGAATACAGCCATTGGGAAGGGAGCGGGAGTATACTCTGGAAATTAATACTGGTAATATTTCTCATGTATGTGCCTTTCTTTCACATTTTTTTAAATCAGAGCATTTTTTTAAATCAGAGCATTTCTTTCACATTTTTTTTAAATCGGAGCATTTGTTTCACATTTTTTTAAATCAGAGTATTCTTATCACAGCATTCTTATGGTCAGTGATGTTTTATCTTATATTTAGTAAAATTTAAGTAACAATATCAACTGTCAACAATATCAACTGTCAACTGTCAAGTAGTTCTGAGAACAAAAAAGATGAATTCTTTAAGTGTTGCTTTAAAAATTCTTTTCTCACAAAAATTTGTGCTAGAACAATAAAGCATTCTTCACTTTGTGATCAACTTTTGCAGCATGATCACTGTAGTAAATGAATGGCAGGCCCCAAGACATAGGACTGTTTCCTAATCCCTAGAACCTGTGATTATTACCTAAAATGGCAAAAGATGTGATTATTCAAGTGAACCCTAAATGCAGTCATGTGTATTCTTATAAGAGAGAAACATAAAGAAAAATACACAGAGAGCAGAAGAGCAGGCAATGAGTGATGTGGTCACAAGTCAAGGAATGCCAACCGCTACTCCAAGCTGGAAGAGGCAAAGAACGAGTTCTCCCCTAAAGCCACTGGAGGCATGTGGCCCTGCTGATTTCTTGACTTCAGACTTATTGCCTGCAGAACTATGAGAAAAATAAATTTCTGTTTTAAACAACTTAGTTTGTGGTGATTTGTTACAGCAGCCACAGGAAACTAATACCTCACTCATAGAGTCTGTTTTTAAGAAGTAATTGAGTTACCATCGACTTTCCTAAGGGCCTTTCCTTATCCTTTGGTAGTCTAATCAATCTCTTTTGACATTCTAATCTTGTCGTTATTGTTGTTCTTATTTTCTTCCATGGTAAACTGGTAGTGCCTTGCCAGATTCTCATTCATCAGTAGCTTTTGTTTGTGATATGAGCAGTTTTCTAGTAGTGAGGTAGGGTGATTAGGCGAGAACCAATTTTATATAATGATCCTAATGATCCACACCTTAGCAAATAATGCCACATTATGACCACTTTTGCGCCCCTGACCAGCTCATTTAGAATAGAGGACTCGCCTGTACGCACTGTTAGAGAAATAAATTCAGAGAGATCAATGTGGGCTTGATAGAATAGTCAGAAAAGTCTACAAGGAAATACTTGGTCTGTGTCTTAAAAGATAGACCAGGATTAGATTAGGGAGAGAGGGCATTGAACAAGGTAATTCTAGGCCTTGGGTGGTTTATGCTCTGAGCCATTTTCAGTGCCTACTTTACTTGGTAGGGTGCCATAAAATGCCTCATTCAGGCCCACTTGGGCTTTAGTTATGAAGATAAAGTAGAAAGAAGAAGAAGCAGGTCTGGTAGAGTTTCCATTTCATATTTTCACTGTATTTACTGGTCTGTTTCTGAGTGCCTGGAGAGTGGCAGATGGGCGCCACTCAATTACCTAATTGGATAGGAAGTGAGAAGGACAAACACGGTTTTGATCTGCAGTCAGTCTAAGTGGCATGTCCTGTTCCCTCCATCTGCTGAGCTCAGCTGTGCCCTGCCACTCTGTGCAGACCCTGGAGTCCTGACCCAACACAACAAATTAATAGCACAGTTCTTTTATTTATTTTGTAGCTACATTCCTGGTACAGCCTGTCAAATAAGATGATATAATTTGAACCTGATTTTCCCACAGTTGGACACAGCATTGGATGCAGACATCTAAAAATCTGGATCAAGTCCAGATCTATTGGATTTTCTAAATTTGTGACTCTTACTCTTCTAGAGTCTTGGTTTTCCATCTCTAAGATGATTACAATGTTCCTCCTCCCCAACTGGATCAGATGTGCCTATCTTTAGCAAAGTTAGTATTCTTGTAATGACTTTAATAGTATTTGTCTTCTCATCAGGACTGTAAGCCCCACAAAGGCAGGGTCTGTCTGTCCTATTCTGTTGTATCCTCAGATTGTAATGCTGTGGCAGGGATTCAAAAGTTTGTTGATTCTATGAATAAATGGGAAACATGCATCACTTTATAATCCCAAGGAAGTCGAAGTCTAAACCATTCAGTCATCACAGAAGGGTGAAAATATACATCTTTGGCCTGGTCGACGTAGAAGTCAGAGAACAGCCTCTACTCTGATTTTACACTATTA
>NW_011892997.1:0-808 GCF_000151845.1 Pteropus vampyrus
TCAGTCCTGGAACATAATAATCCCTTTTCAATAGTTCAATTAACTTAGTTCCTCCTAGATGGGTGGACTGGTGTGTTAAGTCCACTGAGGTCTTTCCCAAAGCCTGAGGAAGGAGCGATCTTCCATCAGGGAGCATTCTCCATCCTTGTTTTCCCTCTTTTTCTCCCAATCTTTCACTTCATTCCAAGTCTAATGGGGTATACTCAGGCCTTTCTTCAAAGGCCAGGGAAAGCTTTAAAGGCAAGATGTCTACGGGCCCTACTGGTTTTCTGGCAGCATCCTTTGCTATCTGATCTGCAAAGGAATTTCCGTGTGCCACCTCAGTCTCTGCATTTTGGTGTCTAGGACAATGAATTATGGCTACTCTTTTTGGTAGCCAAATGGCTTCTAACAGGGCTAAGATCTCTTCCCTATTTTTAATTTCTTTGCCTCCTGATGTTAAAAGTCCTCTTTCCTTATATAAAGCTCCATGTACGTGGGCAGTAGCAAAGGCATATCTACTGTCAGTATAGATGTTTACAGTCTTATTCTTTCCCCACCGTAAAGCTTGTATTAAGGCTATAAGTTCAGCCCTCTGTGTCGCTGTCCCATGGCTTAGGGCCTGTGCCCATATCACATCCCTGACTGTTACTACGGCTGCCTCGGCATACCTTACTCCGTCGGATACAAACTGCTTCCATCGGTAAATAATACCGCATCGGGATTAGGTCACAGCTCATCCTTCAAGTCTGGCCATAGTCCAGTTACCTGCTCAAGGTGCTGAACACAGTGATGCAATGGAGCTTGCGGGTCATCATCCGGGAGCAGC
>NW_011892997.1:858-1683 GCF_000151845.1 Pteropus vampyrus
ATGCAATGGAGCTTGCGGGTCATCATCCGGGAGCAGCATGGCGGGGTTCAGGGCTGCAGTTTTCAAAAACTGGATCTGTGGGGGGTTACGCAACAGTACCTGGTACTGAGTAATCTGGGCGTTGGAAATCCATCTTTCAGGAGGGCTGTGCAGCATGGCTTCAACTGCATGTGGAGCCACAATTTGAATATTTTGGCCTAAGGTCAATTTTAAAGCTTCTTTGGTCAATATAGCAGTAGCAGCTAGTGCTCTCAGGCAACTAGGCCATCTTTCAGCCACTGGATCTAGTCTCTTTGAGAGATATGCCACTGGTCGCTTCCAAGGTCCCAAAGTCTGCATGAGAACCCCTTTTGCAATACCTCTTACCTCAGTCACAAATAGTTGGAATAGCTTTTCTAAGTCTGGCAGAGCCAAAGCGGGGGCTGAGGTCAAGGTCTGCTTCAGGGCTTCAAAGGCCTGTTGTTGTTCTGTGCCCCAGCTCAGTCTGTCTTCCTTTCCCCCGGTGCTAGTGTACAGGGGTTTAGCTAGATCAGCAAATCCAGGAATCCAGAGACGGCACTAACCTCCCACACCTGCCTCTTAGTCTGTGGGGTAGGAATGCCAAGTAGTGCCTGGATCCTGCTGGGTGAGAGCTATCAGGTCCCTCTTTCTAAGTTATTTCCCAGGTACGTGGCCTGCGAAGTGCAAAGCTGGGCCTTTTTGGCAGACATCCGATACCCTTCCCTTTGTAGTTCTTTCAACAAATCCTTTGTCGCCTGTCGGCATTCTTCCTTCGTCTCAGCAGCTAGCAGTAAATCATCCATATGCTGCAAGAGTGTGACCTTC
>NW_011892997.1:3365-4593 GCF_000151845.1 Pteropus vampyrus
TTTCCAGTTATACAAATCACTAGTAGTAAAAGGAACATACAACATCATAGGGGTGGTGTCTCCAGGTGGCATGACCTCTCTCAAGGGTGCCAACAAAGGCACCGGTGATGTTGTGGAATCAGGGGGAGGCTGGTATTGCAACCCAGTACGGGTATGTGGGGGACTACTTAATTCTCCATGTGCTCCAAACCCCGAAACGTTGAGGCGCGGGTACGGAGCGGGTATGGCCAGTTCAGGCGGATCTTCTGGCGGAGCCGGCAATACTGGCGGCTTCTGGGGCGGGCTGGTTGGAACTGCCGCCATTATAGATGATACAGTACTTTGGCATGTTTTCAAATACTTAGGGGCATCTGACATGATATCAATCCATACATCAACGTAAGGGGCTTGATCCGGGTGGCCTGGATTCCCATAAACTATACCTCTGACCCTGAAAGCCGTTTGCAAGTCAAACAAACCTTCACTGGGCCACCCGACTCCAAGGGTAGGCCAGTCCAATTGACAAAATCTCTGTAAATCAAAAGGAGTTACCGAAGCCCCATATCCCTGTGCCCTTTTCCTAAAATCTTTAAAGTGATTAAATAAACACTGGAGTGGTGTCAGTTTCCCAGATGTTTGCCCCATTATTACACAAAACAGAGCAGAAGCAAACACAGACAACCAATCAGACAAACAGACAAATGAATAAGCACACTCAACACCAAACCTAGGTAGGGGTCTGTTGTCACAGCCCCCACTGGACCAGTGATCCTGTGTCACGTCCGACTCACTAGGTCCCCTGGGCCCCCTTCTGATACAGCCCTAGAGCATACAGGTGGTTCTCCCTTTTGCCGCTGCCAAGAGGAGGGGGGATCCCGGCCCGGGCTGGGTGAAATCCCCAGAGGCCTCTCCAAGCACATGGGGATCCCCGCCCCCATCGCAGCAGCGACAAACGAACCACCCACACAACCAACAGATCTTACCTGAAGGTGTGGATCTCGCTGGGGCCTCCAAAATGTTGTGGCCTGTATAGAATAGACCAAACCAAGTATGCTCTCAAAGGCTGTTTATTAGCCGGCGGCTGTCCTGTATAAAGGAGCAGCCCCGAAATGCCAAGATACATGGCTTTTAAGCCCTAAATCCCATTCTTCATTCTATCTTAAACAGAAGGGTCTATTTCTCTCCTATTCACTACCTGTCAACCTACTGGTCAGGTGTGCAAGCGGGGAGTACAGAAGCAGAAAGCTTG
>NW_011892998.1:0-678 GCF_000151845.1 Pteropus vampyrus
GAGGCTCCGGCGGCGCTGGGAGGGCGGAAGTGGCCGCGACGCGCTCCCAGTGCTGCCCCTCGCGTCGCCGTCGGCGGCGTGCCCACCTCCAAGATGGCGGCAGCGGTGGCCGTGTCTGGAGCCCTGGGCAGAGCGGGCTGGAGGTTCCTGCGGCTGCGGTGTCTACCCGGTGAGGGGGCGGCCCAGCCGGGGAGCGGGGAGGTGTAGGGAGGGGGCGCGAGGACCACTGGGCTGGCGGCGGGGCGGACAAGGCCGTCGTGGCGGCCCGCGAGCAAGGTGAGGTGAAGGGCACCGGCGCGGAGCCGCCGGCGTGCGGGTGTTGAACGGAACGGGCCCTGACTGGCTTCTGCCCCCCAGTCTCCAGCTGTGAGGGGCCAGAGCAGCGGAGCAAGGCCTGTCCCTCATTTAATGGAGTTAAACAGAGCCCCAGAGAGGGCCGTGGGTGCCCAAGGTCACACAGCTCGTTGTTTGCAAAACCGGCAGACTCGGACCCAGTCTCCTAACTCCATTGCCAAGTGCGTGGGCCTGGTAATGAGTTGGAGACAGCCACAAAGAGCGCCTAGTCCGCTGTTTCCTGTCAGTTATTTCCCCACCACTACAATATATCCGTGTACTGTCTTTGCCACTATATAGTAGGTATTTTTGTTTATACATTTGAGTTATTAAAAATATAGACAT
>NW_011892998.1:1613-2915 GCF_000151845.1 Pteropus vampyrus
CGGACAAGGCCGTCGTGGCGGCCCGCGAGCAAGGTGAGGTGAAGGGCACCGGCGCGGAGCCGCCGGCGTGCGGGTGTTGAACGGAACGGGCCCTGACTGGCTTCTGCCCCCCAGTCTCCAGCTGTGAGGGGCCAGAGCAGCGGAGCAAGGCCTATCCCTCATTTAATGGAGTTAAACAGAGCCCCAGAGAGGGCCGTGGGTGTCCAAGGTCACACAGCTCGTTGTTTGCAAAACCGGCAGACTCGGACCCAGTCTCTTAACTCCACTGCCAAGTGCGTGGGCCTGGTAATGAGTTGGAGACAGCCACAAAGAGCGCCTAGTCCGCCGTTTCCTGTCAGTCATTTCCCCACCACTACAATATATCCGTGTACTGTCTTTGCCACTATATAGTAGGTATTTTTGTTTATACATTTGAGTTATTAAAAATATAGACATTTTCTTAAAAGAGGAAAATTTATGTCACTACCATAAATGGAAAACCAGTGTCGATTTCCGTAAATACGATATGCATTGACACATTAACATAAATATATATAACTAATGAAATGAACATCCTCCCGTATTTCACCTGAAAGCTCGTGAACTTCAGTGGCTTTTCAGTCTTTCTTCTGGCCCTTTCAAAGTTTTATGACTATTTGCTCCATTTTTTCTGTACATAGACTAAAATCTTGATATTTTTCACACTGTGTTGTGTTTCTTTTAAAATCATTTTTCTCTGAGTTAGCCCATGGGTTTTTAAAAAATGTGTGCCCTTTTGTTGTTTTTGTACAAAATTCCAAACTAAATATGTTTAGTAAAAGTATGCCTGTGACCCAGCAAATCCACTCCTAGGTATTTACCCAGGAAAAATGAAAGCATATGTCCACAAAAAGGTTTGTACAAGTATATTCATAGCAACTTATAATAGCCAACACTGACGCAGCCCAGGTGTCCATCAACAAAACAACATTTCTTAATGGAATACTAAGCAATAAAAAGTAACACTCTACTAATTTACACAAAAATATGAATCTAAAAAGTATACTAAAAAGTCTTACACAAAAAGGACATACTGTATGAGTCTATGTAGATGAAATTCTAGGACAGACAAAACTAGAGTGAAAAATTCAAAAGTTTGGAGAATGACTGGGAGGGAACGTGAGGAAACTTTCGGGGGTGTTGAAAATCTCTAGATAGGGGTTCAGGTCATAGAAGTATATATACATTTGTCAAAACTCAGAATTGACACGGTTAAGACTTGCGCATTTCATTGTATATAAATATCAGTCCAATAAAACAGTAAATAAATGTTGAACTCTAGTC
>NW_011892998.1:2965-3360 GCF_000151845.1 Pteropus vampyrus
ATCAACAAAACAACATTTCTTAATGGAATACTAAGCAATAAAAAGTAACACTCTACTAATTTACACAAAAATATGAATCTAAAAAGTATACTAAACAAAAGTCTTACACAAAAAGGACGTACTGTATGAGTCTATGTAGATGAAATTCTAGGACAGACAAAACTAGAGTGAAAAATTCAAAAGTTTGGAGAATGACTGGGAGGGAACATGAGGAAACTTTCAGGGGTGTTGAAAATCTCTAGATAGGGGTTCAGGTCATAGAAGTATATATACATTTGTCAAAACTCAGAATTGACACGCTTAAGACTTGCGCATTTCATTGTATATAAATATCAGTCCAATAAAACAGTAAATAAATGTTGAACTCTAGTCGATGATATGTATGCTGAAATGTT
>NW_011892999.1:0-933 GCF_000151845.1 Pteropus vampyrus
CTTGGGCAAATTGCTTCTCTGAAACTAAGTTTTGTCCTCCTCACAGTGGGTCAACACCTCCCCCACAAGGCTGGTGCAAGGATTGGAGGTCATGTAGATAAGACACTTGGCACACTGTGCTATTATGATTTATAATAAATATATATATGGTCTTCGTTCTGTTTCTGGCACAGAGTTCCTAAAACCATTGGGATTTCCTAAGCGATGAGAACCGTAGAAAGTGTCTGTTGTTATATTAATGAGGTGACTCGTGGACCCTATTTAAGGATGGGGGCTGATTTCCAGGGAAACCAACTATGCGATTAGAGGGTTGGAACTTTCGCTCCCACCCCGCTGACCCCCAGGAAGGAGAGAGGGGCTAGAGGATGAATCAATAGCCAATGGCTTAATCAGCCATACCTATGTAATGAAGCCTTTACGAAAAACCAAAAGGATGGGGTTCAGAGAGCTTCCAGGCTGGTGAGCACATGGAGATTTGGGGAGAGTGGTCGGTACACTTGGGGACAATGGAAGTTTCATGCCCTTTCCCCATACCTTGCCCTGTGCATCTCTTCCATGTGGCTGTTCCTGGGTTATAGCCTTTTATAATAAACCAATAGTCCAGTAATTAAATTGTCTTCTGAGTTCTGTGAGCTACTCTAGCAAATTAACCAATCCCAGTGAGGGGTTCTGGGAACCTCTCACTTACAGCCAGTCAGGACTACAGGTAACAACATTGCAACTGGGTTCAGAAGCTACGACACACTCATTCACTTCCAAGATGAGGAGGATCAGTGTGCTTCTGTTCCCAGAGGTCCCTGTCCTGCCCACACACACACTCGCTCAGCATCCTTCCTGAGATGGCTGAGACCTTGCACTGCTGGCTGGTAGCAGGGCCTTCCAAAGGAGGAGACACGGTTTGCGGGCAAGAAGAGCTTTTAAGAAGAGTTAGCT
>NW_011892999.1:2479-7231 GCF_000151845.1 Pteropus vampyrus
ACCATCCCAGGACATGAACCCATGACTTTCAACTCCATTTTTAAAATAATAATAATATTATTATTAGAATTTCCCCTGTATAAAAACACTAAATTCTCATTGCAGAAAACATGGATTATATCAAAAATGTGGATAAGACCCAAAAAATCACATGTGGTTCCACTAAAGAGAGAATCCACTGGTAATGTCTCTTTCTATTGGCTCTGTTTTAAAACATTGATTTTTATTGGCCACTTTCATCATTTCCCCTCCTGATCTGCTGCCTAATTCAGAGTCTTTCTGGGCAGTCACTAAGTCACAAAGCTCGAGGGGAAGGGACCTTGGGTGACATAGCGAGAGAAGGTTGGAGCCAGAGCTGCAGCTGGGTCCCGCTGCAAAGCCTCTGGGGCGCTCACCTGTCCCTTTTGCTTCTCTCCCGTGGGTGTGTACTCATATCCCACTGAGACCCAGAGAGGGGAAGGGACAGGGTCAAAGTCAACAAAACTAACTGCCCAGACGTCTTTAAGACCCATTGGGGAGCGTGAGTCTCGCCCCTGTGCGCCCCACGTGCACCCACTCGTCTTGCCTTCCCTCCCCGTCTGTTCCTTCGCAGCTTCCCGGGCCTCAAAGCCCAGCTCAGATGCCACCTTTGCCATTAAGCCAGAAGCGTCCTTGCCTCTCCGGGCCTCCAGGCACTTTATCTCCTTTCTCATGGCCCTTGTCACACTCATCTTCATGTTCTCCCACTGGCCTGGAAGCTTCTTGAAGGCAGGAACCACGTCCAATTCTTTGTTTGTTCCTCTGACAAATATTTCTGCCAGACGGTGTGTGTAAGATAAAAGATGAATAACAACACTGTTCCTACTGCTTATCGAGCATTTACCATGTGCCCAGCATTGTGTTAATGGCGGCCATACGTTGCCTCACTAACTTACTGCTCACAGCAAAACTTTGAGGTATTTGTATTTGTATTATTCTCATTATTAAAACAGAGTCTCAGAGAAATGAAGGAACTCGCCCGAGGTCTAGTAGGTAATAGGGCTAAGATTTAAAGCCGTTTTGTTAGGATCAGTCTGAAAGCTCTGCAATTAAGGCCTGCCTGGCCAGCTCGCAGACAGGAGCCCAGCCACCCCTGTGCTGCGCTTAGCAGACCCCTGGGAGACCTTGTAGGAGGCACCCAGGGAGCCCCCGGGCCCACCCTTCAGGCCCTCCTACAGCCCCAGGCCCGGGAAGAAAGCTATAATATTTCCATTGTGTTGGGCTTCCCTTTTCCATCTCCTGAGGTGATTTCTTATCTCGGGGCTCTCAATCTAGCTCCGGCCAGCTTCCTGGTGGGGAGGAGGATGCTGGAGGGGAGGCGGGCGCCCTGGTCCCTGGTGAGCGAGTGTCCCTGGCTCCCTCTCTGTCCTGGCCCTCATGTTGGCCTAAATCACTTCAGCCCCCTCTCCTGGGCCTTGCAGAGAAGAAGGAACTTGGCATCTTCACCTGCTGTCCTCTGTGGTCAGAAAGAATTCCTGGGGCGTGACTGCACTTCAGTTAAATCTCACCATGGGCCAGGGAGGGCCCCTCAGGGCCAATCGAATCCCATTCTTGGTGCCAAGGTTGACTCCTCAGAGCTGGACACTTGGATGTCTGCTCCAATTCTTCTTCCACAAACACTGAGCCTGGAGGGACACAGCCAGCTGTCGTGGAGCCGAGACACAAACATGCTGTCTTTCCAGCCCCCTCTTCTGGTTCCAGCTTCTCAGGCCTCCCTGCCCAGGATCAGGGATGGAACCCCAGCTCAGGCATCCCTTCCTCCTCTGTGCAAGGCACTGTGTGCCCTGAACCCCACGCCATAGCCCTGGCTGGCTGCCTTACCCTTGTCCCTCAGAATCTGGACCTGATCCATCATAGATCCTGCCATTTCCAATTCAGGAAGCGTATGTATTTTTAGGCTGTTTGCATTCTGCCAGGGCTATGCACCCATGTTTACATATGCATATTTCCTGGCAACGCCCCACTTCCATTTTCTAGGTAAAAGTCAGTTGCTAAAGGCCTCCTGTTCCACAGGGAGAACCCCGGGGATGTATACAGCCCCCAGAGCACTAACTTTGCTCTTTGGAGGGCCTGCTGGGGGTGGAGGGCTGGGCCACCCACTGCTGCCCCCATTCTGGGCAGGGCTGGCTGTCAGCCCCAGAAGAAGAGGTAGATAACTAGGCCCTGCCCCAAAACTGCCAGCGAAGAGGACCCTGAGGGAAGGTGGTTCCCGAGTGAGCAGTGACTGCTCCTCCTCCCCGATGGGAGGTGTGTCTGTGTGGCTGGCCTGGGAGGCAGAGGCAGGGGCAGCTATGACCTGTGACCTGAAGGGAACACTAGGCTATCTGAGAGAGTGACAGTGGCCAGTCCAAGGACCTCTGCAGCTGACTCACTCTCTCTCCTTGTTCTCACGCACATATTACAGGACACCCTACTGCCACCCATCCAAATCATTAAGGCTCAGATACACAAGCTCGCCTTTGTCACACATACACCCTCATCCGCACATATGTGCGTACATTCACACACACACACATGTGCATTTCCATACGCATACCCACACCAAGGTACACATCTTAATCGTGGCTGCTGTTTACTGAGCATTCATCGTATGCCAGGCACGATGCAAGCACGTCACATAGATTCTCTCTTTTCAACCTCACAACAACCACATGGACCCCTTTTCGCTAGTGAAGAAACTAAGGCTCAGAGAGGTGAAGTAACTTATTCAAGGTCACATAGCAGCAAAGCAAAGTTATAGTCAGAATCCAGATCGGTCTGGCTCCAGTTAACAATCACACCACACACGGGAGTGCACACACAGGCACGCACACGCATAGAAGCTTCTGCCAGGCTCGGAAGGGGCATTGTGGAAGAGAACACAATACAGGACAGGATGCAGGCCCACTGACGGGCGTCAAAGCCTGGGAGGGGAGCGGAGGGCAGAGCTCCCATTAGCCCGTTGCCTCACAGGGCTGATCAGAGGACCTCCTGGTCTCTGGCTGCTGTCCAGAGAAGAGGTATTTGGGGCACCAAGTACCGAGGATTTGGATTCAGATTCAGCTCTACCAGCTTTATCACTTACTGAGTGACCTTGGGGAAAAGTGTCTCCCCCACTCTGAGCTTGAGTATCTTCACCTATGAAATAAGGGTCATGGAATCTACCCTCTGAAGCTAGATGTGAAGATAAAATAAGATGCCACAGCTGCCACACATCAGGAGCTTAATAACTCAACATATCATTTACATGTGCATCCTTACATAATGACAAAATGACAGTAATTACATGCGTAATTTGTACAATAACTCTATGAGGTGCGGGTACCCTCATTTAACGGATGAAGAAACTGAGGTCTAGAGAAATTAACCACGACCTGCCTGAGGTCACCCAGCTGGGAACCGGGGGAGCTGGCACTTGAAGACAAGCAGGAGAGATGAAGGCTCCTGCCCACTGCTCGCCTCTGCCCTGGCTGGCACAGCCCGTCTGCCAGGGCGGCTCCACTCTCGGAGGCCCGCTTGGGAGGGTGAGCTTTGGAGGGAGGAGGAGAGGAAGGAGAGGCTTGTGTGGGGAAAAAGGAGAACAAAAGACGGCTGGGTGGCTGGTGTCTGGTGGCTTTTTTTTTTTTACCTTGAATTTCTCTGCAAGGGCAGGAAGTATCAATTATCCAGGAAAGCTTCTACCCACTGAGATCACAAGCTGGAGAGAGAAGTCTCGCTTGGGAAGAAAGACAGGCAGGCGTCAAAGCCTGGGTTGATGTGGGGCCATCTGGGTGGGAGACCCCCTTAGGGACATGGCCAGCACATCTCAGGCTGAATCCCACCTCCACCACCTGCTGGCTCTGACCTTGACAACTCACTTCCCTCTCTGAGCCTCAGTTTCCTCCTTCACATATTGGAATTAATGAGGCTTTATCTTGTGGGCTTTAAATGAAATAATGATATAAACAGCTTGACCCAGTGTCTACCATCTGTAGCAGTTCAATAAAAGGAAGCTGTTTTATTTATTATCCAGGAGACAAGTTTCCCCTCTCTATGGAACCCATCCCTCCCCGCCCCCATGTCAGGGAAATACCCAAGGAAGTGGAGACAGGAAGACGAGACCAGTGGTCGTCTTTATGTTTATTGAAGTCACCTGCCCCGAAAAGACCCTAAAACATAGGTCCTCCATCTGTTTCTGGAAGCGGGGAGACTAGTGAGTTTCCCAACTTCCCCAGAAGTTTAGAAGGAGAAGGGGATCCCCAGGAAAAGCACTACCCCTCAGGTGGCAAACCATGACCTCCCAGGCCCACACCTGCTTCCTAGGTCCTGCTCCTGGGGGAAAGAGGGACAGACAGAGACCAGTTCCTGGAGAGCCAGAGCCAGCACAGAAAGGAAGCAGAGGGGCTTCGCAGAGACCCCCCTGCAGCCCGCCCCACACTAACTGCACCTCGGAGCTCCTACAGATGGAGAGCTCACTCCAGCCTGCTCTGTTCCCACCCCGTGTCCTCCAGTCTCCTGCAGAGGGAGGTAGAGCCCTGTCCCTCTAGTTGTCCTAAATGTCCAATAGAAAAGATCATCATGATACATATGAGGAAACACAGGGAGAAGAAGCTGCTCGCCCAAGGCCACCCCCACGCTGCACCTTCCTCCTCTCTCGATCCCCACAAAAGCCCTAGGATGGAGGCTGGGAGGTAGTAGCTTTACCCGATTTATCAGGTGCAGAAACTAAGGCACACACGGAGGCATGGTTTGCCTGAGGCCTCTCGGCTCACACAC
>NW_011893000.1:0-2151 GCF_000151845.1 Pteropus vampyrus
CCGGGAGCAGCAACACTGAATGTTATTAATCTTTAAAAAATTAATCTAAGGACACCACAGGTGAGGGTGGGTGGGGCTGCATCACTAAGGTGAAGTAAACAATGGCTGTGTTCTCAGAATAAGAATATCTAATGCCCTGACGAGTTCATATTTGTTTTGCCAATCCATTCAGTTTATTTTCGTAACCAGTCCCCCCTCCAGTCTATTTCTCTGGTCAAGAGATTCTGTGAACTCTCCATATTGACCTGCCAGGACCATTGTCATTTGGTGGGTGCTGTTGGGGAGAAGACCCACGTCCACTGCCTGGAGGTGTCAGATTCACACAGGTCATGTCAGCTTCCTGCCCCCCTTGGTGTCACTTCCGTCTCTGTGGTCTGGCTTCCTGTGCTGACCTCAAGCCAAGGAGCTCTGTGGAGACTCAGTGCTTCAAAGCCAGCTCTGAAGTCAGCTTAGCTCTCAGCTCGAGAAAGGGACAGAGGAGGGGACAGGTGGCCCTGGGTGTCTGCGTGAGGCCCTGCACACTGGGCAGGAGGAGGACAAAGCAGCATTTCGTGGCCATGTCCGGAGGACCTGGGCTGCTCTTGAATTGGTGACCTACCAAAGAAAGTCACTATCCAATTACAAAGTCACCCAGGGGAGACCAAGCGAGCGAACAGATGAGGTGAGAGGCCCCGAGTGAGCAAAACCAAGGTTTGCCGAGGCCTCGAGGCTGAGAGGTCTCCTTGGGGCTGGCAGGGTCCTGTCTGAACACGTCTGCCCAGGAGAGTCACCAAACTTCGTGCTCACACAAGGAAAGCTGTCATTCCACATGACTACGGTCTGTGCCCAGGGCACCACATGGCAAGTCCTCAGCCACGGCCCTTGCCGCCAAAGGCTTTGCAGTCCGAGGTGGAGCTGCAGTGATGGATTTGAGCATGGCCAGGCTGCGTCTCGCCCCCACAGGACACGCTCCTTGGGGAAAATATCCCATGGACGTGTCTTCCTTTTTCAAATACGGGCAGCATGTGAGTATGATTAAAACATAATTGATGCTATGACTTACGATGAGTCAGATGACACAAATTTGAGAGTCCAAGTCAAATTTTCTAATGCTGTTTGAAAGCTCCTTGTCGTGGTACACATCAAAGTAACAAAGCTTCGTAACGTGGGTTTCATGGTTCCTCAGTCTTTCACATACTACCTCTGAAAGGTGAGCATCCTCTGACACGTACTTACTCGAGGAGCACGTGTTGATCATTCAATTACTGGGATGAAAAATAACATTGCCAGTCCCCGGGTTTATAGGTTGCAAATCTGAGCCACCATGCCACGCCTAAGACAGTTTCATAACTGTCTTATGCGAAGGATTGGAGTTGCCTTCAGAACAAAGTAGAGGGGAAGCATTCAAAAAATGGTTTTTGCAATAAAAAAATATCGTTACCGCGTGGGTTTTCCAACCATCCCTCCTCCGCAACCCCACCAGCCAGTGTTCAGGGAGGGTTCACTGGGTACCGCCAAGTACCCTACTGAGCCAGCAAATCAGTGACACGAAACTGAGCATGAAGCGGCTCAAGCGAGATGAGATGCTGCCGCTTGAAGGGGCGGGCAGGGAGGGCGAGGAGGGCACGGAGGCTGTTTGACAGGAAGCGGCACGGTGTTCCGGCTTTGGCTCAGCCCCTCTCAAAGGGAAAAATGACCCTGCTCACCATCAGAGGCTTCGCTTCTCACCGCCAGAAAGTCCTGATCTAACAGAGACTCAGACCAAGGGCAGCAACGACTTGGAAGGTGGCGGAGGCTCCGCACCGGGCACACAGCTGTCATCTCGTGGAATGTACTCAAATTAACACCTTTGGGAAATCAGTGGAAAAGGACTCAGGGCTCTGTGGTGGAAAGCTGGCCAGCATGGACCACGAGGGCTTAATCAGGGTCTGAAAGGAAGAGACGGGCACAGGGCTAAGATGACCGTGGTTCAGCAGGAGCGAAAAAGGGACGGGCCAGCCCACGAAGACCCTTGGCTAAATTGGACGCGCTGCGTCTCAGAGTGGTCTGTCAGCTGAGAATGGTTCTACGTTGTGATATGGCTGGAAAAGAGTCGAATGAAGACTATTTTGTGATGCTT
Organism: Pteropus vampyrus; assembly: GCF_000151845.1. NCBI lineage: Eukaryota > Metazoa > Chordata > Mammalia > Chiroptera > Pteropodidae > Pteropus > Pteropus vampyrus. The sequence goes on from NW_011893000.1 coordinate 2,099, forward strand.
ACAAAAATATATTAAAGTCGAATTTCAGTGTTTATAAAAAAAATGTTTGACCG
>NW_011893000.1:5036-5757 GCF_000151845.1 Pteropus vampyrus
TGCCCCGGTTGCTGCACCCTGGGACGGCCAGGCTGTCCCCACGGCGAGACAAGTCACCTCTCGGCAAGGACAGGGAGGGGAGAAACAGCAAAGGTAGGGGAGACGCAATCTCGTCTCTTCCGACTGCAACGATCCCTGGGTCTGAAGTTAGACAAGAAAGACCAGAACTCTAACAGCTGTAATTATTAGTTTTTAATAGAAACATTCAAACATGTAAAAAAGAAGTCAGAAATTCGGAAGAGTACCAAGAGCCGAGGAAAGTACCATCTTTAATCCCATTCCCAGGGAATAGTTGTCCTTCGAAATTTGGGATGCATCCGGCCATTCCTGCACGTTACAAAAATGAGTAAACATATTAAACATTACATGTCAACGTAGATAATGTTAATTTTTGATTTGCTGTCCCACGGCAGACAGCGGCGACGTCGCCATGTCAGTACTTCACGACTATTTCATTCGTTAAAAAGAAGAGGAAATGCTGGTGTGTCCTGGAGGAAAACACACCACAGGACAAAAAGTAACTGGGCCTAAGACTTCAGCCTGTTAAGATTTATTGAGGGACCGCGGGGTGTCCAGCGAGAGGACTGGACTTGCTTCTGGCTAAACCCGCCAGCTTGCCCCTGGCTGGCTCGAGCTTTTCGGCCGATGCTGGGAAGCTGTCACCGTACACGCTCTTTCTCAAGGCGGCCACGGGCACTTTCTCCCCGGCCGTGTGTCCACT
>NW_011893000.1:8114-9677 GCF_000151845.1 Pteropus vampyrus
GTCAGGGGTGGTTGCCAGGCTCCCTCCTTCCGGTCCAGACTCACCACCTCTGCCGACACCGTCACAGCAGCCTCTCCCTGTGCCTCCCCGCATCGCCCACTGTGTCTGCTTCCCGTGTCACCAGGGAGCCTTCCACAAGGTGACGCCGGCCATGCAGCCCAGAGGACCTGGCCCACTGACCACTGCCCATGAGGTTCCAGCCTTCCTGGATCCCTGCCAGGATCCATCTTCTCCTTTGCTGTGTCCCCAGGACCTCGCCCTGTGTATGACCCAAACTCAGTGCTGAATATATGCATTTGCTGAGTGAACACATGAGTAAACGAAGGAATGAATGAATGAATGAATGAATGGGCCATCGAGAGTTTAAAGATAATAATGTTTAGAGGCTGGGAACTATCTGAGGACTTCTGGCGAGGATCCTGTTCCAGGACTCGGGCTGAAAGAGCTAAAGAGGCTTCCACGCCCGAGGCTGAAAGTCAGGGTACCTGTGCTCTCAGGACACCATGGCAGGCCGTGGGCACGTGGCTCTCTGCCTCTCCCTGCCATGGGGGTGGGGTAAGAGAGAGGCTCTTGTCCCAAGAGTTGTCAAAAGAGCTCTCGTAAGGCATGGGTTTGTAACCTGGTGTTGGTGAACTTGGATGAGAAAAGAAATTCCTATTTTCACTACCGGTGTTTACGAGGTAACCCCTCTCCGTTATCATTATCTGTACTTGCGATTTGGTCACCCGTACAAGTCACACACATCTTCATGGCATGTTACAGCCGTTGCAGATACCTCGATGTGCAGATTTTGCTCTTCGTGACTTTGATATAATAACTATCTGATGTACCAGTAGCTCTTTTATTTAATGAGTTAATAAAGAAACACATACATCACAAATTTATTGTAGCACTTTGATATCTGATATCAATAGCATCGATTTGCTTGGAGATTGCGTATCCTATTTTATGAGTTTAGAAACATTTCTTGAAAGGCCGTCCACAGGTGCTGCCACATAGCCAAGCAGATCCGTGGCACGTGCAGGGGGCGGGTCCCTGTTTTTAGTGTTGAGGGTCTTATCGAGAAAGGAAGATGTGGGGCGGGAAAGCTTCATACACACCGGGAGCGCTGGCCCCTCCCACTCAGCCTTGCTCCAGGTAGGACCTGGGACATGGGCCAAGGGTGACCTCGGGCGTTGGCACGAGGGAACTAACCCTTCTCCTATCCAGGCTTTTCTGCCAACGGTGCCACCCTCCCCTCCACCACACTTCTCATTCCAGTCCCAACTCTCTCCGCTAAACTCTTATGATCCGTACAGCAATTGCTACTGTCACAGAGGGTGGCGACTATGCCGTTCCCTTACCTGGCTGTAAAGGTGAAGACACCTGTATGGAAGCCCTTACAAAATCAGCTGCCCTCCCTTGGCACCGAGATCCCTAATCTAGACAGTCGTCCTAGTTGGGACAAACCCTAAATTCATAAAGAGAGATCAAATTTTCCTAAGAGATTCAGATAAAGCATCAAACTGTGGAGTTGAATGAGTTCTAGGTCCAAAGCAAAGATTTGGAGAGCGGATGACAGTA
>NW_011893001.1:0-1575 GCF_000151845.1 Pteropus vampyrus
GACTGGGTACATTACTAGCAAATAAAGTAGACCATAAGAGAAAAAGACAGAGAAACATTTCCTAGTGATGTCAGTGTTAGTTCACAGGAAGACATTGCAACCGTGAATGTGTGGGTAACCAAGAAAAGGTCCAAACTATGGGAAGCAAAATGGACAAAATTAAAGAGAGAACTAGACAATTCCAAAATCATAGCTGACTTCCTTTAGCAACTTATGGAACAAGTAGTCAAAAATATCAGTAAAGAAATAGAAGACCTGAACATTAATCATTTCGCCCTAAGTGCTCTTTAGAAAATCACAACCAGTAATTGCGTAGCAGTCATTCTTTTTCAAGTGCACGTGGTCTGCTCACCACGACAGATGATGTGATGCTCCATAAAACACGTCTCAATAAATTTAAAAGCATTGAAATCATGCAGAGTATATTCCCTGACCACAATGAATTTAAATTAGAAATTAATAATGAGATAACTAGAAAAACCACAAATATCTGGAAATGAAATGACACACTTCTTAATAATTCATGGATCAAAGAAGATATCACAAGGGAATTTAGAAGCTATTTAAAACGGAATGAGAAAGAACATAGCACATCAGATTTCTGTGATGCAGCCAAAGCAGGGCTCGGAGTGACATTCATAGCTATGGATGCTTCTGTAGGAAAAGAAAGGTCTAAAGTTCAATGATGTAAGATTCTACCTCGACCAGGCAGAAAAATAAAAGATCAAAGGAAACCACAAGGAACCGGAAAGGAGGTAATAGAGATACAAGTATTTCCAAAATGATTCAGCAACGTAGATGTAATGGATAAATGAATTCTTTGGGAAAAACTCAAGAAATTACCAACATCAAAACAGGAAGAATTAGAAAATCTGACTATCCAGTAAAAATATTGACTTCGATGTCCACAAACATCTAACAGAGAGACTCCAGGTCCTGCAAACGTCACTGGTGAATCTGATCACACATCTAAGGAAGAGAGGACACCGGTTTTATAGGGACTCGGGAGGGGGTGCCCTCTGACGCAGTTTGAGGCCAGCATAAGCTGGTACCAAAACCAGACAAGGACACAGAAGAAGTAAGTTCCCTGAGAGCCCCCCTCGGGAACAGAAACACCTCTGACAGTGTATTGGCAAGTGAAATCTAGGGCTTCATGCAAAGGATGAGGCATCAGGACCCAGTCCGGTTGTCACGGCGATGCGTGCTGTGCTGCTCGTAACCGTCAGCTGGGGCACTTCACCCCAGACAGCGAGGACAAACCACACGACCGATCCACAGATGCAGCGAAGCCATCTGGAAAAACTGGACACGCGACCATCGCAAAGGCTCAGCCAACCAGGGACACACGCGTCTCCAACCACCAAGGCCTCTGAGAACGCCTCCAGCCAGCGTCACGCTTGACAAGGAGATGCTGGCCCTTCCCCTAAGATCGGGAAGAAGACAAGGCTGTCTCTGTCCCGAGTCCTAGTAAGCACTGTCCTGCAGTCCTGCACTCTACTAAGGCGGCCGAGAAGCAAAGGCACCAGCGAGTGAGGAGGAAGAGAGTCTGTTTGGGTCGCAGGTGACATGACTGGG
>NW_011893001.1:2835-3503 GCF_000151845.1 Pteropus vampyrus
CCTGCCCCCGCAAAGCCTCCAGCCTGAGGAAGTCCCAGCACTGGCTGGAGCAGGGGCCCCTTCCCAAACCTGGCGGCAAACTCAGGCTACAGCCACCCTGGAATCAGCAAGCAAACTGCCTTGGTTCCCCCGGGGCACGAGCAGGCGCCTTAGATCAGAGAGCCAGGACCAGGTGCGCAGACCCCCTCAGAGCGTCTTTACCACGACGCCCCAGGGGCGGGGCTCACAGGTGCGGCATACACTGGCTCCCTCAGACCTGCCGACATGGCTGCAGCGCCTACCACGCTGCCCCAACCTCGACACACGTCACCCCGTATCCAGCCCCAACCCTGACTCCCAACAGCCCGCCCCCAGCACCCCCAGCACCGCGCCCCGCCCCGGCCACCTGTGTGGATCTCATCGTCCTCGCCCGAGTTGCTCTGTGAGCTTCTTTGCCGAGACCCCAGCGGCGGGTCCGGACTGAGGCTCTCGGAGCCTGGGGTGCAGGTGGCCGAGTTGGGTACCTGAGCAGGGGCTGCTGGGCGTAGGGCGGCTGGTCTGCGCCAGGGCACGGCGGGGCCTTCCTGGTCACCTGCTGGTAGATGTTCCTGGCGGTCACTGCGATCCACAGCATGGTGGACAGTGTGGAGTAGTGCAGCACGATGCCCACCTGGCGGGGGAGAGGCGGG
>NW_011893001.1:7368-8465 GCF_000151845.1 Pteropus vampyrus
AGGTTAGCTGGGACATGATCGTGGGCCAGGCAGGGGGGGATGGAGGGGCCAGGGAGGGGCCTCCTCTCCCGGGCTTCTGGTTGGTGGAAGGGCCTTTTCCGAACGCTGTTGGAGCTGAGGGTAGTTGTGTCTCCCCTGTCAGCCGAGAGGGACAGAGCACGCTCCTCCCTGGCTCTGCGTGTGTCTATGGGGCCTGGATTTCCTGGCTGCCTGCTGCTGATGGCCCTGCTGCCGGATTCAGAGTCCGGTGTCGGCGTCTGTGGATTCTGACCCGGCCACGTCCTGCACCCCAGCCCCTCTAGTCTCGGTGGGAGAGGTAGGGCGCGACCCTGTTCTTAAATCCTGGACTGTGAGCCTCTAGTGAGCATGCCCCATAGGCCTCGGAGCAAGCTGGCCCACTCGCAAAACAAATTATTTACATGAATGAACGCTGAGCAAAACAGCCAGACTCACCTGGCTGCAGCACAGATGCCCGGATGTCAGGCCCCCCTCACGAGCGGGTCTGAGCGGCGCACAGCAGACACGTGCCCACGCCCCCTCCGCGGGGAGCGCCGTAAACCCTTTCCCTCTGTGGCAGAATGAAGACAGGGACGGCACTCACCGCCTGGCACAGCGTCGGGGACTCGGTGCGGTTGATGCCGCCGGCGAACACCGTGAAGGTCAGGGCCACGTGGAGGCAGAGATTCAGCAGCGCGTGCCGGCCCCGGCGGCTGATGCGGATGGCTCTGCGGGGAACGTGGATGTCACCTCGGAGCCAGCGCCTCAGCACAGCGTGGGCGCGGGAACCGGGCTGAAGACCGTGGGCACCAGCTGGGCTGGGCCAGACTCCGAAGGACCTGGCCGAGGGAGCGGCGAACGGGCCGTGCCGAGCCCGCCTGGCGTGCGGCCCAGGGGGTGGTGTGAGCTCGCCCTGGACCACTGCGTCGGGGCGAGAGGGTTTCTGAGCAGTCTCGGACAGCCTGGCTGACGACGAGCGAGGACACCCAGGCCCTGCCCAGTCATGGGGCGGAGGGGGCGGAAGCTCCTGGTCCCTGGGGTGCACCTCTTCCCTCTCTGAGCCGGTAGGTGTCTGACACCTCGAGAGGAAGCTGTGACCG
>NW_011893002.1:0-502 GCF_000151845.1 Pteropus vampyrus
TTGGAGTCGTTCCTAGCTTAGCTTCAAGTCTCAAGTACAAGGATGCCTTAGCCAGGGCCTGGGGGGGTGACAGCAGCAGGAGATGGGGCGATGCATGCAGATGGGCGCAGCTGATGATGAGAAAGGGTGGGGACCGTATCACGGCCTTCGGACTCGATTTCCATCTTAGAACTCCTCAAGTCCTTAAATATTTGACTCTGCAGTAAATACATTCACGAGTTTTCGCACATGGGAGTCAATTAATATAATCCACAGAAGCTACAAAGAGCAAAACTGGAAGCAACGCGTAGAAGTTCTATCGAGAAATTTCAGCAAACCACGAAAAAGCATATTGTAATTAAAGCTGATGTCGAATGCACTGGCTTAGGAAACACTTTAATGCTCTACGTGACAATGACATTTGTTCACGCTTGGCGCTCTCTATAATTCTTGCCTGCACGCTAAAGTACTGCTGTGAGCTTCACACACCGGAAATAGTTAATAGTCAAAATATATCACCGGG
>NW_011893002.1:1372-3316 GCF_000151845.1 Pteropus vampyrus
ATATATATATATAAGTTTTGGAGTCGTTCCTAGCTTAGCTTCAAGTCTCAAGTACAAGGATGCCTTAGCCAGGGCCTGGGGGGGTGACAGCAGCAGGAGATGGGGCGATGCACGCAGATGGGCGTAGCTGATGATGAGAAAGGGTGGGGACCGTATCACGGTCTTCGGACTCGATTTCCATTTTAGAACTCCTCAAGTCCTTAAATATTTGACTCTGGAGTAAATACATTCACGAGTTTTCGCACGTGGGAGTCAATTAATATAATCCACAGAAGCTACAAAGAGCAAAACTGGAAGCAACGCGCAGAAGTTCTATCGAGAAATTTCAGCAAACCACGAAAAAGCATATTGTAATTAAAGCTGACGTCGAATGCACTGGCTTAGGAAACACTTTAATGCTCTACGTGACAATGACATTTGTTCGCGCTTGGCGCTCTCTATAATTCTTGCCTGCACGCTAAAGTACTGCTGTGAGCTTCACACACCGGAAATAGTTAATAGTCAAAATATATCACCGGGGTTTTGTCTAGGCTGTCACTGAGTCTCAATGCTTCCTTTAATCTTATAGTCACCTTTAAATAGTCCCCTTATTAATGCCTCTCTATGGAAACATCTGGGTCTGTCAGGACTTTAACCATGACGCACTTTAACTCTTAATTGTCGAGACTCCTCAAGTTCTTTACCCTCTCTCCTTCTTTCTTTGGTCTTTTCAATACCATGGAGCAAGAACAACCTCAAGACGTTGCTGGGTTATGCAGCTCCTTGTACAGACTGACTTAGGCGGTTACATGGACCAAGACACCGGCCGTCACAATAAACTGCACTACACAGCATCCTGTATGGCTGAGGTCGCCTCTCCTCTGAACGTTTAAGCGAGAGCTTTTATCAAAGAATTTTTAAATTGTCAGTTGGATTTATATTCGATGAATAATTTGAATGTTTCTTTTGTGAAATACAATATGAGTTACACAGTAAATCAATTCATTCCATGGGAGATGGCTATTCCCTAGATGTACATGTTTCACAGAAAATTTTCAACTAGGTAATAATTTAGATCTTTTTTTTGTATTTAATCTCAAATTATTCATTTTTTCCTCACTTGAAAAAGATTTGAGATTATGAATGTTTTGCTGTTTACCCACAAAGTATCAAAAATGATGAAAGATAGAAAAAATATATACATGTTATGGCTTCTGTAAAGGATTCTCTCGGGTCGAAAAGAAAGTCTAATTCAGACCTTTCCTCTGGTGAATTTGAACCAAATGGGTGGTTCTTGTGACTCTGATGCAGAGAAGTCACATCCGACTTACAACTACTTCTGTCTCAGACACATTATTTTTCACTCCTAAGGCATCCGGCCCAGAAACATTAGCGTAAAGAAACGGTAATAAGCATAACATGAAGATGTTGTATGTTTTTCCTGATGCAGAAAAGGTGGAATATCATATTTACAGTGACGCTGCTAAAAAATTCAGTCATCCCCGCCCCCCGCAATGGGAGGTAGGTAGAAAAACGCAGACTCTACACAGAGAAGAAAGTGAGAGTAAATGAGCTGGCGGAAAAGTAATTGCCAGAAAGTTGGGGAAAAGAGAGGTTAACAAGAAAAATGACAGAGTAATATAGAGAGCAGAAAGAAAAAAGTGAGTAAATTCAACGAAAATCTTAAGTCAAAGTCAATAAACTCCACCGTCTGAAAAGGCTAAAATGAAAAATGAATCTGTTTCAGACAGAGCTTGTGAGCAACCTCCAAAATACCTAACCTCTGAGACAGAGACACTTGGGGTTACCTCCTAAGATGGGGTCGGCAAAAGCAACCTGAATAAGGCTTTGGAAGAGGACGGCTAACCACGCACGAGACAGAAGCGTCCTAGAGGACCAGATTCATCCCATCATTCGGAATGAGCTAATAAGCAGCCCCCGTGGAGATGGACCTGGGGGCTCCCG
>NW_011893002.1:5846-8113 GCF_000151845.1 Pteropus vampyrus
CTGTCGACTGACGCTACAGGTTATAGATATTTTTTAAAGATTTTTAATTGAAATTTCAAAGATTTCTTTTCAAAGGCATTGTGAAGTTAGGGATTGAAGGTCAAAGCCGTTTTTATTCTGAGCATCAATCTTTTGAAACCCTGTTATCGGCAAGGTCTCCTCTAAAGAATGTATTATAAATAAATGTTTCAATCATAGTTCATTTTAAAAAATAAAGATGGAAGGCCACACTTGTTTTATCTGATTGCCCTTGGAAATACAGAACTGCGAGTAAGATTAGAAAATTGTTTCCTTCTTCCCTGCAGTTTGATACACTCGGCATCTCTGAGGCACTGTTCCCACCAGATGTAAGTGGCCATCGCTTCAAGGCCTTTGGAACGATATTTAGTCTTCGATAATGAAAACAAAAGAAATATACACAAGGACAGCAACGTATTTCAAAATAACGATACGGTCACGTTCAACGACTGTAGTGAACAGCAAGCCGTGTTTCTTGTTGACAAAGCCAATGTCCCCTCCTATCAGAATGGAACGCTCGGTCACATTTTCCCGGGTCCTTTTTCATAGGCTTCAACGACACAACACCTGTAGCGTCTCTTCCCCTTGTTGGGTTTTGGTGAGGAATACTGATGGCTGAAATTGTTACTAGAGATTCCCGTCATTATTTTGACTCCAATATTTAAGTTCTGACTAACGATCAAATGAGCGACGAAACACAACTGTGAATGAAACGCAGGCTTCCATTTATGAAGTAAGTCATGGGATGGGGTGCACGGTGCAGGGAGCGGAGTCGGTGCCATCGTAATAACTCAGAAGGGCGACGGATGGGTGGGCGCTAGACTTATCATGATGATCACTTCGTAAGATGTATAAATGTCGAATCACCATGTTGTAAGCCTGAAACTAATATAATATTATATGCCGACTATAATTAAAAATAAATTTAAAAAAATGTGAATGATTACACAAAAGCAGCTTTCCGGTACTTTTTCAAATCGTTTAACGTAGTTATTGTTTAAAGTGTTTTTTATGCACGAAATGCACAAAGTATAAATAAAATTATTTCAAGAGGCAAATTGCATTTTGGTCAAAGATTTTTCATCACTATGTATCAGAATTTTTTCAGAAGCAAGAATATCTTAAAGCGATGTATATCCAAGGCTATTGTCTTAATGAAATTAAGAATTTTATCTGAGCAATGACAGAATGCTATTTAATATGCAAAAACATTTAGAAAACCAAAGGTCACATTTTCAAAAGAATTCTAAATCTGAAATTTCTTCATCATTTGAATTTTTTTACTGGAGTTCACTGACTTCTATCTCTCTAAGTCAAAATAACAATAAATATTACTGGAGTAAAACTGTTTCCTGGTATCTAATAGTTTGGAAAAAACTGTTTCAAAAATTGTTCGATCTAGTCAACCAGTATTTTCTTAGCGCCAGGCTTATTTCATTTCGTGGAAGCAGATTCTGAGGTATTAAAATGACACCCTGTTCATGGGCATGACAAATAATTCATAAGAAAGTCCTGAAGGTAAATTGTAAGTTAGGAAAATTTCTTCTCGTTCATTCATTAATCACCAAAAGCTACTGGGTGTCTTTCACGTACTAATCACAGTGTTTTTGTGGGTGAAACAGAGATAAAAGTTTCCCAATCACGAAAGCGAGGTGGGACCTACCTGTTGTTATGGGCTAAAGAAGGGTTGAAGCAACTTGATATGGTTCAAGAAGCTTCGAAAACGGAAAAGGTGGATCATGAAACCTGAGAAGATGTTTTTCGCATTGAGATGCGGTTATTTCAATTTTTTGGAGCTCACTCTCATGTATCAAATGAACTACAACACGTGAAATACACTTTAAAAAAGGGTGCCGGCAGGCAAAGGAAGAAAAGGAAGATGGCATAATGACACATCCCTCTAACTTCCCGTATGTGATCCAAAGCATAAACTGCCACCGCGACGAACTCCTCTGGGAGGGACGTGGGGAGGAAAACGTGCAACACCGGTGCCCGGGCCACCTCTGTGGCTGCGGCTTCGCGTTGGGCATCCGGAAGCACGCACATGGAGACAGCCGAGTTCTCTCGAGATTTCTGCACGAGAATTGGGGCTTATTTCCTCCTGATACCCAGTGAAAAAAGTGCGGGTCATATTTTTATTAATCTGCACTTACAGAGGTAGATTTCGGTTTACTTGAAGTAAAAACATTCCTCCAGGAGGCCTGATCTACATTCTAAAGAGTCGATATCTTCTTACCTCTTCTTCTGAC
>NW_011893003.1:0-307 GCF_000151845.1 Pteropus vampyrus
ATGCCTAGCCAATGCCTGGGGAATTTTAAACAGAACCACTTCCTCCAACCCCAAAACTTGTCTTTTGAACCCAGGGAGAATACAGAGAAGTTTTGGCTTTTAATTAACCATACCTACAGTGCCCAATGAGATTAATTAATCTCTCAAATTAAAATGAAAGGTGCATTTCTGGTATTTATTTAAGCAAAGTTTTCTTTCTAAAGGGGAAGAGGTGTGAAATAGTCTGTTATCTGTGTAACAGTAACTTTACCCATGGGTAAAGTTTTTTGTTCGTTTTTTAACTGAAATGCATGCACATCCAGAAGTT
>NW_011893003.1:357-1496 GCF_000151845.1 Pteropus vampyrus
GTGATCTGTAAGACATTCCTTAAGGAGGATTGAGCATGCCTAGCCAATGCCTGGGGAATTTTAAACAGAACCACTTCCTCCAACCCCAAAACTTGTCTTTTGAACCCAGAGAGAATATAGAGAAGTTTTGGCTTTTAATTAACCATACCTACAGTGCCCAATGAGATTAATTAATCTCTCAAATTAAAATGAAAGATGCATTTCTGGTATTTATTTAAGCAAAGTTTTCTTTCTAAAGGGGAAGAGATGTGAAATAGTCTGTTATCTGTGTAACAGTAACTTTACCCATGGGTAAAGTTTTTTGTTCGTTTTTTAACTGAAATGCATGCACATCCAGAAGTTAAATTGTCTGTGTGTGTGGTGGTTTTCTTAGAGAGGGCCAGTCAAGGTTCAGGACAGATCTGTGTTTTCTTTAATAAAAACATGTAGTCAGAATGCGCAGAATACCACTAATGTTTTCTATAAAGCAGTAAACATCTTACCTAACAGATCCTGGATAAACTCTGACAAAAACAGTCTGCTTAATAATACTGAATTGTTCAGAGAAGGCCTAAGAGTGCTCTGCCAGTGAAGTCACATAAAATAAAGTTGAACCAAGTTATTGAATGGTAATAAGACATCATGGGGCTTAGTTCTTTACACCCACAATGAATATATGGGTACATTGTAATCATATGACTCTTTTAAGCATTTGAGTTTTTATTCTGAGCTTCTCAAGCACAGTATCAGTCTATGCTGCCAAGACTTCTGCTTTCAGTCCTCCACCTCTCACTGACACCTCCTCCTCAGCGTAGGCAGGCAGCAAGGGAAAAGGGTGAATTATATTCTTCGTGGTTTTTTTTTTTTTTTTTTTTTGTAGGATGAGGAAAAGATTTTGTGTGGAAAAAGGTTAAATTAAAGGTTTTAACAAGGCTCAGACATTTCTTTCCCTATGTGTACATCTCCTATGTTAAAGTGAGGAGCTGCATTTTGGGGAGATGCAAGAAATACGAAAAGAGGAACCTAGCTTTATTCAATAGATGTAAACTGAAATTTTGTTTGCACATCACATGTTTGTCAAACAGATCATTTTTTAATTGCTTAGGGAATTAGGTGTTTAAATTTTACATGCTTTTTTTCCTTTACTGGAGTACTGAAAT
>NW_011893003.1:4226-4616 GCF_000151845.1 Pteropus vampyrus
CTGTAACACAGACTGTCTGTGGCATTTACTGTTGACATAGTGAATGTAACCTTTTCTTTCCACAGCTTGGAATGACTTCTGTACTATTATAAGTAGTGTAGATTGATCCTAGCATGTGGCTATGAGACTTTTGTAAATATATTTTTTAAATCCTCTATAATCCTATATAAATATGAAGCTATAGTTTTAGAAAACATGAGCTGATATGTACTTTATATTTCATAGGAAAAGAAAATCGGGAACATTTTATTTATTCTTAGTAATCTTTTGCTTGATAATTTTTTTTAGTCTGAAGCAAAGGAATACAAGTATAGACCTATGGAAGTCAAAGCATCAATAAAGATTAATTACCTACTTTAGTAAGAAACTAGATAACACTTATTTTAATTG
>NW_011893004.1:0-1552 GCF_000151845.1 Pteropus vampyrus
ACACACACACACACACACACACACACACACACACACACACACACACACACTCACACACTCATACCCCTTCATCATTCCAGTTTTACAATTGAAAAGTAAATTCCTTAGACAAATACTCACTGCCTTCATCTCTCTTCCTTGTGCCTGGAAGCCCAAATGGTTCTCTCATTACATATTTTGGAATTTCCCTTCTGTGAATGGGTCAGGCAGAACCTGGAAATGTCATTTTTTTCCATCTCTCTGCTCTATGCAAATCAGGACTTAAATAAATCCAAGAAGAAGCCTTCTGCTACCCGCTTTAAAAAGACTTCAGAAAAAGAAATTAAAAATCTTTCTTTAGGAAATATTTCATTGTTTTATTACTCTTTTATGTTCTGTTGTCTTTACTACCTCCCTCCATTAAAGAGCAGTTTCCTCTCTTAAATTCTACATCCTGTACTTGTCTATCCATTTCTTAGCTGTTCTAATGGCCTCACTACTTTGGTCCAGTTCTGAAATGTGAGAGCATCTGCAGGACACAAATTACATCTCAATTGCAGAGGAACATAGCCAAACTTTCAGCAGTCCATTGAATATGTTCAGGGTATTTCATGGGCACCTCAAACTCAATAAGTTCAAAAAAGAACTCATTGACTCTCCTTGACCCTAAATATGTTCATCCTTCTGTGTTCCTTGTTCCAGTTAGTCATCCCACCTTCAACCTAATCACTCTAGCTGGACTCCTGGTTTGTATCTTTGACATCTCCATGTTCTCACACTGCCCCCTATGATGTCTGACATATACTAAATCCCATCCTTTCTTAAAATATCTTTCTTACTTATTCTCACCTTTTACTTAATTTCTCCTACAGAGATACTCCAATGTTGCTTAACTGGTACTATCACCTCTAACTTATTGCTCCTCCAATTTATCTTCTGTATTGTTGCTGCAATGGTCTGCCTAAAATATAGATCATATAATGTTGGTTCCCTGCTCAGAAGCCATCAATAACTCCCTGTTACCACAGACTAAAATCAAACTTCTTGGTATGGCATTCAACTACATTCTAGCCTGACTTTTATTTGGTGCATACTCTGTACTCCAGGGATTCTGACTTCTGCTGTCCTATGGTTTGGTGCAGCCCAGGCTTGATACCACATTGAGCTGAGTTCAGATACTCCTTCAGCCACTTACTACTTATATGACTTGGGCAAATCTTATAGTTTTTCTAAGCCTCACTTTCTGTAATATGAGGATAATAACTGCCTTACTCAGTGGTCATAAGGATTAAACTACATGATGTCTGTAATGAAATAGTACAGTGCTTGATGCCTATACAGCACTCCACAAGTGATCATTGCTTTTACTATGCTGTTACTGTGATTATTGTTGTTATTGTTGTGTAACAGTAAAATGTAGGTGTTACTAACTCGGCCTCTGAAATAAGTCATCCTTCTCCACCTCTTACTGGTTGTGTTATTGTGGCCTGGTCACTTAACCTATCTTTGCCTCAGTTTTCTTATCTATAAAATGGAGGAAAATATAACTACCTTATAGAGTTGTTGAGAAAAT
>NW_011893004.1:5246-6774 GCF_000151845.1 Pteropus vampyrus
TCCTTCCTTCCTTCCTTCCTTCCTTCCTTCCTTCCTTCCTTTCTTTTTTTTTCTGTATCACCCACTTAACAATTTACAATGAGTATATTGAAGCTGTTTCCTATGGGAAAGGAAGGTCCTTGGTTACCTGAAAGACATAGAAGCTAAATAAGTAGGGCAGAGGGGAAATAATGCAGAGAAGAGCAAGAAGACCCATGGAAATGCTACTTCAGCAGCTTTCTTGGCTTAGGTTGAAGTCAGTAACAAATAGTTTCGATATTATTTCTTATGTCTTCATTTAATTTCCATTTTGCTTCTTCTAGAAGCAGATAAAAACTGAAGGGTCAAAGACTTAAAAATAAGTTAGAGACACATTAGTATTTTGAAGGTTTTCAGCACAGGACAAAGAGGTGGGCAGGAAATAAGGTAGGGATTTGTGTTCAGAATGGCAGTCATCTCTAAATCCTCTGCATTTTGTCCCCTTATGTTGAAGCCCTAACCCCCAATGTGACTTTATCTGGAGATAGGGCCTTGGAGAGGTAATTAGGGTTAGATGATGTTATGGGGTTAGGGCAGAACTATGAGAAAATAAATTTCTGTTGTTGATATCACCCAATCTATAGTATTTTGTTATGGCTGCCTGAGCTGATTAAAATAATGTCTCACCAAATAGAGAATATTTATAAAGGGATATAAATGATTTAAAACAGAATCAAATAAAAATTTGCAGTTGAACAGTATAATAACTGAAATGAAAATTCAATAGAGGGATTCAACAACAGATTTGAGCAGGAATAAAAATTAATGAACTTGAATATGGATTAATTGAGATTATATAGTCTGAAAGATGGAAAAATAAAGAGAGCCTAAGAGATTCATGGGGACTATGAAGCATAAGAACATGCTCTTATTGGGAGTTCCTGAAAGAGAGAGAAAAAACGAAGAAATATTTGAAGAAATAATGGCTGAAATCTGATGAAAAACATTAATCTCCATATCAGAGAAACTCAATGATTTCAGATAGAAAAAACTCAAAGAGATAAACCTAGACATATCATAATCAAACTGCTAATTGTTAAATAACTGCTAAATTTAACCATCTTGAAAGCAGTAAGAAAGAAGCAAGTAATCATATACAAAAATAAAGAATAAAGCTGATTTCTGATCAAAAGCATGAACACCATAAGGGAGTAGATGACATATCTAACATGTTGAAAAGTAAGGACTGTCAATTGAGAATTATATATCTAGCAAAACTATCTTTCAAAAATGAAGAAGAAATTAAGACATTTTCAGTAAATAAAAACTGAGATAATTTGTTGCTAGCACACCTACCCTATAAAAAATAATATAGGAAGTCATTCAGACTGAAATGAAATTACACTCTAGTTACTAGAGAGTAATTTACATTCACAGGAAGGAATAAAGAACACCAGTAAAGGTAACTACATAGATAAATATTAAAAACAGTATGAATGTATTTTTGTTTGTAACTCTTTTTTCCTCTCATTTGATTTAATGACATCTGCATAAAGCAATAACTATAAAT
>NW_011893005.1:0-4806 GCF_000151845.1 Pteropus vampyrus
ACACACAGACACACGCACAGACACACACAGACTCACAGACACAGACACACACACAGACACACAGACACACACACAGACACACACACACTTTTTAAGTCTGGTTACTGCAGGCTGAGGGAGGGGAAGGGTGGAAAGCCCGGGTCGGAATCTGGGGCGCAGTTTTGTTCATGACGGAGAGGCGGCCACGTCTCATTCGCCCGTGACCATGAGTGTCAGGGGAACCTCTGCAGAAGGCTGTAGAAACCGCCGCTGTCCTAGGGGACAATTAGTTCGTTTCTTCCAAGCAGAGAACCCCCACCCGCAACACGCACACTCACCTCCTTTCTCTGCCTGGCGAACCTTTCCCCAAACCGCCCGTTTTCGGACGTTAGCCTGACATTCACCATCAAGGTCACTGGGCGGAGGGCTTAGTTACAGGCCCCGGTCGCCGACTGAGCCTCCTTGAGGCCGTAGGTCAGGGCGAGATGCTTGGCGCCCAGGCGCGAGCCGGCACCAGCCCCGTCTGGCGGCAGTCGGAACGCGAGCGCAGAGCCCAGCCGGCGCCTCTGGCCTTCGGGTGGCTGGTGGCGGTTCTGTGGCCTGTGGTTCCTCCCTGTCCTTACTCCGAATAACCAGTTCCTAAAACAGGAGCCGGAAACGTGTCAACACATATATTTAGTTTGAATATTTTGCCCGTTTCGTTCAACCATCTTTTAAAAAATAACATGACCGTATGCTTCTTTCTAGAATATAAATATCAGATTGTGTTTTAAACCTCTTGGCCCAAGATGGATTTTATTGTTTATTTTTTGCTCTTTATTTGTTAAGGCTGATTTCAATCTGTGTGAACAAGTCTTAATTTACCATGACTTTCAAGTTCAATAACGTTTGATGTCTGAAAAATAATTCCCTAATTCACCAAATTTTATTTTCATTATTAATATGGCATAGCTTGTGTTGGAAGATTTTGAAAACAGGAGTTTCTTTCCTGTTGCATTTTGTGGCCCATTTAAAAAAATCTGTCCCTTCAGCACATATGCAGGGGGCTGCGAGTGGTTCCGTGAAACAGGGCGGGTTCGAAGGTTGGGTCCGAAGCCGTTCTGCCCGTAATGCATTCTGGCGAACGTTCTGGAAAGCCCTCTCTCCACCTTCCTTCCCAAGGCCTCTTCGTGGATGGAGCCGAGACGGGGGCCCTGAGCTCGGCCAGCCCCCGTCGCCGGCCCCCTGCGTGCTCTTCCTGTCCCCACTGGGAGTGAGTGTGGAGGGCGGTGGCCGGTCCGGCACCGGTGGAGCCTTCCCCGTGCCAGACCCTGTCCCGGGTACTGTGGACACACTGGGTTAACTCAGTCCTTGTGAAACACGTGACTCAGGTGCTGTGTCGTGCCACCCCATCACAGACGAGGACGATGGTGAATTTCAGTGGGAGGCTGGCAGCTTCCCACTTGTCCCCCACTGCCCCCCAGACACCTTTTCAGGAACATTCCGCCTGCTGGCCGGGTGTCGTGGGGATGGACACAGGCTGAGTTTCCACTTCCTGGTACAGACTAGAGTCTTTATCCCGCTACCTCTGTACCCCATGAACTAGATGACCTGGTCCACCCACGTTTGGCTTCGTGTTTAGTGTACGCAGCTATGGATATGTTTGTATCTCCATCATAAAGTTTATCATAACATTACATAAAGATAAAAGATGTTTATAAGGACCATCTTCAGATGCAGTCAAAAGAAATTTCTTTGTTTACTTATGGATATCATTCAACAGCCATTCATCACCCAGCTTCCCTAGCTAGAACTTTAGTTCACTGGGTGGAGAGGACTGTGTGACCAGCCGCCCTGGGTTGCCCAGAACTGGCGGGTTTCCTGGAACGTGAGATTTTAGCGCTAAAACTGGGAAGTTCTGGAACGTGAGATTTTAGCGCTAAAACTGGGAAGTTCTGGGCAAACTGGGCAGGCGGGTCTGTTTAGAGAGCTCTTATATCACCGGCTCTGGCAAATTGCCTGATGTGTAGTAAATGCTTAATATATATCAATTGAATAATGCATGGGTGCTCGGCTCTGTCCTAGGGCTTAAGGGTAGAAAGATGTAAACCCAGTGGAAGACATTAAAAACTCAAGCACTTTAAGGAGGGGCGTCATGTGATTATATTCCCACAGAGGTAGCTTTGTCGTCAAGATAGAGGGTAAATGAGAAAGATGGAGAGAAGGGAGTGAGTGTGATGGATGGAGGGACCAGGACAGATCACAGGCTGTTGTGGCAACGTAGACAGAAGGTGCCGAGAGCTTTACCTGGTCGGTGGAGGTGGTGATGGAGAGGGAGGGAGCTAACCGGAAGAAGGCGCGAGTTTGAGAACTAGCTGGGTAGTGACATGAATTGAGCTTGCTCACCAACTGTCTGGGTGGGGACAGAGCGAGGGAGATGTCTGCGATGACTCCCGGGTTTCTTTCTTGGGTGGCCGGGGTCGGGGGGTGGGGGGTGGTGTTCGCAGTCACCGAGAAAAGGACCGGGGAGAGGAGACGGTCCGCAGAGCAAGCTCCTGGGTCCGTTCGGAGCTGGTTGAGTCTGAGTCGACTGCAACCGTCAGATCAAAAAGAACGAAGCTGCGTTCAGTAAATGGAACATTTTTCCCAAGATGACAATAGCTGTTGGTGTTTACATCCTGATGATAAAGGCCTGTATTTTAATGAGAAATATTTATGATTTTCTGCATTTTTAAATAACAAACTGAGCATAACAGAGAACCTCACTCCAATATCCAGAAACGGTCAGCAACATTTCGGCGAACACGATTGCAGATCGATCCACCCGTCCTTCTGACGTCCATTCATCTTAATGCCTCACAGAGACCCTGGGACGTCTTCCTACCCTCTCTCCCTGCCTCAGTGTCCTCATTTATCAAGTGGTAATCGTCACCCACCCACAGAGTGGGGATTAGATGACGTCATACGTGTAAAGTAATGAGAACGGCGTCTGGCCCGTGGAAGTACCATCCGAGAGTTAGCAGAGTTAGCTGCTATCACGCGTTCATCTTTTAAAATAAATGGGTTGTGTCACGTGCCACTTCGTAACCTGCTTCACTGTGCGTTATTGTTCTTCAGTGCTCACTAACCCTGAGCGAATGAAAATATCGTTCTTCCCCACTCCTTGGCACGCAAGTCCCAAATAGTTTTCGTTACCAAAAGTCAAAACAAAATGAAAATGAAAACAAAGCAAGAACGGGAGACGCCACCGCCGTGACAACAGAGTGTCATCGGCGAGAACTGGAAGTGCTCGGACGGGGCTTTCCACCAGCGGTGGCCGCGGCGAGGAGAGTTCGTGGCAGGCAGACCACGGCGCCCATGGAACAAATCGCCGCGGGGAGTTCTGCTTTTCTGGCCTCTTCTACTGTCCTCTGCTCTCCTGCATCCGCTCTGGCGACTCTCCCGATCTTTACCGCCTCATCCATCACCCATCGGGTGAGGTTTCTGCCTCTCGACCTGGCAGCGCCGCGGGGCGCTGGCTTCTCGTTCATCTTCCCCACGTGCCAGGAAGATCTAAATCTGTTCCTTTGACCGAAGAGGGGAATTTACACCTTTAACCCCCGCCACTTCTTTTTATTTATCAGAAAGACAAAAAGAAAAAATATCCAAATGACTGTAATCCTTTCTCAGAGGCGCTTGAAAAATCGATGTTTCTCGGGGCGGAGACTAAAGTCGCAGAGGATTTTGTCACTGTATTGGATTCCAACAGACGCTTCCGTCATCCTCTGGAAGTGGCTGGTTAAGAAAAAAATGCATTATGATAACCTTTAGAAAATCAAGTGATGGAAATGCCGACGTGCTGAAAGCAGACATGACCTCGAAAATATAGGACGTGAGTGACGCAAATTTAAAATTACGTGGCGAGGAGGTGGGAGAAATTAGCGTTTCTTATAGAGCGTTGGCTGTGTCTTTGTAGTCATGGTGCTGCCATTAACTGGGGGGTGGGGGGAGACTTCTTTCCCCACAATTTATATTGCTACTTTACATTTAAATAGAGCGTGTGGGGTCCTGAGCTTTGTACCAGCATTAGGTATAAATGGTTGCATTGCAGCCAGGTGACTGAGTCTTAGACGGACCAGTACCAGCGCAGACAGCTGTAGTCTTCAGGGCATTGAGTCCCCGTGAGAAAATGAAATGGGAAAATGAAATGAGTCGTTTTCTGTTTTGAAGCGTGATTGACCTGGCCTGGCCATTGAACCAATTTCTGCCTGTGCAGAATTTGGTTTTCTAGAAGCAACGGCTTGAGATTTTGGGGAGACGTCTGTCTCTTCTGCCCTCATGGTTTAGGTGAGGTTGACCCCCTAGCTCTAAGGGGGAGCATGTGACCCAAGTGTGGCTACTTAATGTCGTCCATTTTCCTGGCCCCTCTGATGAGACAGCCCCGGATAACACTGTTGGCTCAGCTCGAACCCTCGGAGCTTGTCTTGCTGCTGGGGCTGCTGAGAAGGTGCGTACTGCAGCCCGATGCTGGATGGAGCCAGGCTGGCTGAATCCAGTCGAGGTGGGTGGAGCAGAACGGCACTATGTCCCAAGGCTGCCCATTGGCTCCTGGATCAAACTGTACCTGAAGACAGGACCCTAGAGTTTTTAGTTGTTTGCACCTCTAAATTATCTGTTTTTTACCTAATAAAGGTAAATTTTTTTTTTTTAATCAGAGAAGTAAAAGAACCCTTATGTAAGGTTAGTAGTCTTTAAAAATCGACCTTTTAGGTTGGAACATAAAACAATCCTTAACCAAAGCTTTTATACCTTGATGTGCATTTCAGCAAAGTGTGAAAAGTTATTTCTAAGGAGAAATTCTGTTGAATA
>NW_011893005.1:5696-10221 GCF_000151845.1 Pteropus vampyrus
TCCCCGTGGGTCTGGGCTGGCAAGCCTGAGGACGCGGTGGTGGCAGCCCTGAGGAGGGGGAGGGCCGAGTGCTGTGACTGCCACCCGCTGGGTGCTGACGACAGGCAAGGCATTGACATTTACACGTGCCACCTCATTCCATCCTCTCAGTGACCCCAGGAGGGACGTGCAGGTACATCATTAAGCCCGTTTTGCAGATGAAAACCTGAGGTTTCGCAAGGTTGAGTTCATAACTTTTAGTTCATAATCATAGTCCAAGCTCCAGTTCTCACAGTGGGTACCTGGCTGAGCTAACCACACACCTGACTCTACAGCCTCGAGCCACCATCGTCTCTAAAAGGACAGGGACACGGTTCTGTAGACTCAGTGGCCGACAACCCGCCGGGGAGAGGAAGAATGTAGAAGCTGCGAAACGTTTGGCCTCTTTCTTTTATGAAAACGGTACAGCGAGTCCTCACTCAGCAGCCTCCGTGGGTCCTGTCTGCGACTTTAAACCAAACGACACGTAATGACAGAGGTTTTGCCCTCGGGTGATTGACGTGAACACGAGTTAGGTTCCTAGAGCGTCTCGTCAACATCGTGACGAAATGCCAGTGGGCCAAGCGTCGTGCAGGGGCTGCTGCTGTGGGGGCGTCGGGGGAGGCAGAGGCCGCGTGTGTGGCTCAGAGGGACGCCCCCCAGCAAGTCTTCCCAGCTCCGCACCTCGTTGTCCTCCCCAGCGAGGGCCCGGGACCTCTGGCGCTTTTGTTCCAACGAGCTGGCCCTTGGTCCTGACACCGTGATGAGCCGGCTGACTTCCCTCCGCTTGGCCTCTGCAGACATGAGCTTCACCGATCCTGTGCCGATCAAGGCAGTGATTCACCGAGCCCGCCGGTGCCTCCGGACCTGTGTCTGCAGGGGCGTCCGTGCTGGCTGGTGGCTGCTCAGCGGCACCAGTGATAAACATTTACCGTGTCATATGCGGATATCACTCCTCTTCTTATTTATAAAAATTTGTCCCTTACTCCTAGTCTTTGCTTTTTTTTTTTTTTTTTTGGAAACTACATCTCACATAAAACTTGCCATTTTCACCGTTTCTAAATGTGCAATGCAGGGCATTAATTTGCATTCGCAGTGGCGTGCGACCGTCATCACCCTTTCCATACTCATGAAGCGACAATGCCCCGTCCCCTCGACCCGTGGCGATCTGTCCCCTGCAGTCTCTCTCTCCGGCTTTGCCTGTGTTGGGTATTTCGCGTGAGTGGATTCCTACGATATTCGTCCTTTCGTGTCTGGCTGACGTCACTTCGCACCACGTTTCCAGCTTCATCCGCGTCGCATTGTGTTTACCGCTCCCCGGCTGATGGTCGCCTGGGTTAGGTCCACCTTTCGGCTGCTGGGGGTGGCGTTGCTCTGAACACGTCCGTCCGAGCATGTGTCGGAGTCTTGGTTTTCGGTTCCTCGGAGTCTAGACGTACCTAAGAGCGGAATCGCCGCTTCGTGCTGTGAATCTGCATTTAACTTTTTGAGGACCTGCGAAACCGTCCTCTGTTCCCGCCGTTATGGCCGTGAGTCCGCGCGCCTGGCCACCGCTGCTTTGTGCCCTTCCGTTTCGTAGCATCGCAGTGGGCCGGGGATGGCATCTCGCTGTGCGTCCATCTGCATTCCCCAGTGACCAATGATGCTGAGCTTTTCTCCCAGCTGATTCCTATGTGTCCTTTGGAGACGTGTCTAGTCACGTCCTTTGTCCGTTTTCGAATTGGGTCGTTTGCTCTGATGTTGATTTATAGAAGCTCCTTGTTTATTCTGGATACTAAACCAGTATAGATGGTGGGCAAATATTTTCTCCCGATCTGTAGGTCATCTTTTTACTTTGCTGTTAGTGTCCATTGATGTACAATCTATTTTTTTTTTTATCGATGAGGCCTAATTCATCTATTTTTTCTTTTGCTTCTCATGCTTTTGGTGGCATATCTAAGAATCTACTGCCAAATTCAAGGTTATGAAGATTTAGCGTTTTTTTTTTCTCCTAACAGTTTTATGCTTTTAGCTCTTACACGTAGGTCGTGGATATGTTTTGAGCTAGTTTTCACATAGGGCATGGTGTGGGAGCCCAGCCTCACCCTCTCGCATGTCGAATCTACCTGTTCCACGTCCGTCTGTTGAAGACACCGCAGGAGTCCCCGCTCTTCCTCCGCTTACTAAGTTTCACCTTCTGTGGTTTCACTTAACCACAGTCCGTTACTGTCCGAAAACGTTCAATGGAAAATTCCAGAAATGAACAATTCATAAGCTTTAAATTTCCTGCTGTTCTGAGGAAGCGTCGTGAAATCTTGCTCCATCCCACTCCATCCTGCCTGGGACGTGACTCATCCCTTTGTCCAGCATCTCTACCCTGGAGATGCCCCCGCCTGTCAGTCAGTAGCCACCTGGGTTATCAGATCAGCCGTCACGGGACCCCAGTGCTTGTGTTCAGGCCATCCTTATTTTACTTAATGAAGGCCCCAAGCTCAAGAGTGGTGATGCTGGCAGGTGATGTGCCAAAGAGAAGCCGTCAAGGGCTTCCTTTAAGTGAAAGGGCACATATATATAGGGGGAAAAAAAAACAGAGTATATGTAGGATTCGGTGCTATCCGTGGTTTCAGGCCTCCATGGGGGGCCTTGGAACATGTTCCCTGTGGGTAAGGGGGTTGAGGGGACCTCTGTACTCTTTACCCGTTGAATGGACTTCGCTCTCTTGGCAAAAATCAACTGGGTGAAACCGTATAGGTTTATTTCTGGACTCTCTGTATTGGTCCGTTGTCCTGTGTGTCTGTTCCTGTTGGGTGGTGAGGGCTTTATGTTCGTGATCGCTTTCCGTTGCGGGGCGTGCGTCTGTTCTAGGTGCTTTGCTACCCCGCCTCGGATGCGCTGCTTCCGATCGAAGTGAATTAAGACCCCAGTCAGCCAGGCTCGCAGTGCCTGTGGCGTCCTCATTCTGGACCCCGTTCGGGACCGGACTGCGTTTGGTGCCCCGGTTTGTGTGTACGGCCCGGGTCAGTGTCCTGCTCTCTGTCTGTCTTGCAACAGGACCTCAGGCGATTCATTAGGCAGAAATAGAAGCGTTCAGGTTGAAGGGCAGGGAAGTAAAGTCCCACAGGCCCGGTCTCCCCCGAATCCACATATTCCAAAAGCTACTAGGGCAGAGGCGACACCATTTGAAAACCTTTAGCGTCGAGGTATTTTCAGTTTATTTTTCCACTCTGTTTTGTATGGTTGTAATTTTCTAAAATTTGGCCTCCAGGCAAACCGATCATTGATGCTAACTGAAAAATAAAACAATGTATAGCCGTATTGACTTTTTCCTCTGTTATTAGCTTTAGGAAAAAAGATTTTTACATACCTATTGATTCGTAATCGTAGTCTATAATTTACATACCCCACAGAGTTGGCTTCTACTGAAGCATCCTAAAGTAGTAAGCAGTTGGTGTTTGACTCACAGCCAGTCTCTCCCCAGATGGGTCGCCTGGAGCACTGCGTGAGCCCACGCAGCCACGGGTCAAGTCCACCCTTCCTGAGGACGTGTACCGTAAGTATCACTGGATACACAAAAACGGCACATCAGACGCGTGGTTTGCCCTACTGCACAACAGGCCCCAAATTCCAGTCGTTTCGAGTGATGTCGTGTTATGCCCCATAAATTCAGGGAGGTGACCCAGGAGTGTTGATGTGAATTTCCGTTAGCCTCTCTTATTGTCACTTAACAGAGTAAATGAGAACTGATGGCTCTTCGAACACCGATCGTAAATTACAGTTACGGTGAACACAAACGCCTCGTTATGTCCAGTCAAATTCCGTTCCCCTTTCGCAGAGCTAATTGGTGGGAAGCATTATTTTTAATTTATGAACGAATGTGCAGGGGAATCTTAGCTCTCCTATTTACATAAACCTGATAGACAATGAATCTTCAGTAAAGTACCTAGAGCAGCTTTCAAAAATGCACACCACAGCGAAAGGAAAAAAAACGGGTTCAGACAGATCAAGTACTTTAAACACCAGAAAGTTGCCTTCATTAGCCTTTTATTATCTCGCTCGTAAACACTCAAAACTGGTAACAGTTTAATGAAATTATAAGGCATACATGCACTCGGATTAAATAAATTCATAAATCGATTAATATTGGTTAATTACACACTGGAAAGGGCATTTAAATGTTTGGACTATAAAAAAACATTCTTTAGGGGGTTTATAAATTTACTGTGAACTTTTCTTGAAATTTGCAATGTTAGATCAACACAATTGAGACCAATTTGTCCACAAGAATGACTCGAGAGAGAACTTTTGGGGGTGATAGATATTTCACTTATCTTCATTGTTTCGATTGGTATGTTGAGGAGATAGTTGTATACATTTATTTAAACTCATTGAATTGTATGTTGAAGATTTGGATTTCACTCTACATTCTATCTATCTATCTGTCATCTCTCTAATCTACACGCACGCAGATGTGTGTATCTGTCTTACGCACACATATACACAAAGATAGATAGATTCCTGAAAATGTCAT
>NW_011893005.1:11966-12278 GCF_000151845.1 Pteropus vampyrus
GGAGCCAAAATCATAGCCACCGAGGAAGAAGGTCAGAATGAGTAGAAACTAGGAATCCAGAGAAAACGCAGCACCTATGCAGGACATTGTCTTTGACGTCACAGTCTATTCCTGTCACTTCACGTTTAGAGGTATCGGATTCAGTACTCTGTTTGCTTGTCTGGAAAGCAAGGGTTAGATGCCCACTGCTCTTTGTTTTAAGGTTTAAATAAATTGATTTAAATAAAGTAGTCTATGGAAGGTAATTGTAGGATGTCTTGCACATAGTAGGTACCCAAGAAGTTTTTGATGATGATGATCATGATGATACAT
>NW_011893006.1:0-442 GCF_000151845.1 Pteropus vampyrus
TTCCAACGAGTGGCCAGTGTCTCCCCTTCCCCCACTTTTAGCCCGATGTGCGGAGCCAGCTGTCGAATCAGGAAACTCTGCCGACAGAGCCTGTCATGCCCGGGTCTCATCTGGTGTCTGCTTAAGTATATTTTTTTCTTTTTAATACTTGCAGGGTTTGGTTTTTTTTTTCCTTTTAATTATTATTATTCTCCCAAGGGAATCTGGGACTGGCAGATTCGAAGATCAAAGCCTCAAGAGACGCTAGGTCCCTCCCGAATGGCCCCAACGAGACTCTGAAGACAGGGGATAGGGCAGGGCAAAGGCGACGCCATCGGCCTGACTGACCCCAGCCCTGCCTCATCCTTCAGCTTCCTAGGCTCATCTGCCTTTGCCTTTGGGCATCCTGGTCAGGCAGCTGGTCCCCTGGTGAGGCCAGAATAAGAGGGTGGTGCCTCTGGGG
>NW_011893006.1:3187-5245 GCF_000151845.1 Pteropus vampyrus
TTTTTTTTTTTTTTACATCAGTAAAGCAATACAAGATCTTCAGTAACAGGAATTATATAAATATTCAACCATCACATCTCCATGTTTATAGAGCATCAACGTGCACTGCACATTATAAAACTTCTAATTAATCCTCGTAATGTGCTGGTGTCATGAGTAAAGGGCAGATAATAACCCTACTTTACCGATGGGACCAACGGCCACTGTAATTCAGCGACTTGCCCGTGGTCATGTGGCAGATCACCTGCATTTTACACCTTCATTAACAGCACAGCTTATTAATTATAACGATTACATTCACAACTACTGGGATACCCCATAAACCAGCTCTGTCCTGAGGACACGGTGGCACACCGAAACTTCATCGCAAGCAACCGTATGCAGCAGGCTCTGTGCACGAGGAAACCGAAGCTCCAAGAGGTGTTGCAGAAGAAACCGAAGAACCAAAACCTTATGGCCTGGGGAGTAAATTCAGCATCAAATAAATGCTAATAAAAGTAAAAAAAAAAAAAAAAAAAAGAGGCGTTGTATTTGCCAAAGACTCTGGCCAGTGAACTCAGGTCCATGTGACTCCAAATGTCACACCCCTGGCCTTTGATTTGTGGTACCTGCGGCTGGCATGCTGGGAAGTGAGGACTTCTGTCTTCTCGTTCTGAACCTTCTGCTGCTTTGCTGTGTGACCTTAGGAAAATTCTCAGCTTCTCTGGCTCTAGGGTCGCTTATCTGTTACTGGAGCAGGGAGAGTGCAGACTCTGGAACCAAACTGCAGTTTGGATCAGAACCCCACCTCTGTCCCTTGTCACGTCACTGGGGAAATGTACTTGACCTCTCTGTAACTCCACTTTCTATCTGTAAAATGAAGTTAATAACGGTCGGAACCCAGGAAATGTGTTGCGAGGGCGAAACGAGTTAATACAGGTAAACTGCCTACAGCAGCACCTAGCGCTTAGTAAGCACCCCAGAGACGGCCATTTTCGTGGATCTTTCATGTGGTGGAGGGGTTGTGTTGGGTAATCTGTGGACTCTGAGGGTCTCCGATGATGCTAAATGACCTCCTATGGATTTTGGTTTAGCCACAGGGAAATCTCGTAACTCTCCTGGGGTACAGTTTGGGATCCTCTAGACAAAAATATTCGCAATGTGCTAACAAAATCATGGTCAAGAAGACCCTTTGAATTGCAAATGATAGAAAAACCCAATTCAAAGTGGCCTGAGCCAAAGAGAAAACTGTCTCAGGTAAGCAAGAGTCCGTAGGTAAATCTAGCTTCAGCTGATGGTACCTGCCTCTCCTTCCTCACCACTCCCCTCCTTGCCGCATCCGTGTGCTCCATCCACTTGGACTGAACCATCTTTAGCATCATGTCCTCCATCACCCCCAGATCTTTGCACATGCTGTCACTTCTGCCTGAAACAGCATCCTCCTTCCTCTTCTTTGAGACCCCTCCTAGTCCTAGTCCTGCAAGAATGGACTAGGGCAGAGAAGTCACTTTCTCAACTTGGACAGAGAAGTCACTTCCTCCATCCCTGACTGCCCCTCTGTCCTTGCTTGGGCCCACAGTCCCCAAGCCCACTCCCACCACAGCCTATGCGGCATTACGGTAATCTGCTTAATTTGTCTGACTGCCCCCATGAGACTCTGAGAGGTGGCTCCAGGAAAGGTATGTATAACCTAGCACTGGGCTGGCACCGTCAGATGGGCTCAGTAAGCCTTTAATGAATGAAAAATATATATATACTTAATATGTCCTGGACAGTGGGGATAATTCATTGACACGTCTGAGGGGCAGAAGAACCAGGAGCAAGGCACAGAGTGAGAGGGGGAAGCGAGAAGGCCCTAACAATTGTCAAGAGACGCCAGAGGTGATAGAGACAGGTAGGCCTGCATGAGGTTAGGCAAATAGGGCACACTCACATCTCAGCTGTAGCTAGGGTCTTCACCCGGCCCAAATACCATGTCCCAGAAAGATCTAGAAGGTACGCCCAGAGAGACCCCCTTTGGAACAAGGACCTTGCCATCTCCCCATCAAAGGCACAAGATGGTTTTCCAGAAATCTTGGC
>NW_011893006.1:6865-7332 GCF_000151845.1 Pteropus vampyrus
GGAATGAAGTGTGTGTGTGTGTGCGTTTGCTTATTAAAGCATCAGATCTCTGTAGGATACACAAGAACTTGGTACCACTGATGACATGAATGGTTTGGGGACAAGGCGGAAGTAATCCTTGTTAACTGCATATTATTTTGTATGTTTTTAAGTCATCTGAAAAATGCTACCTGTTCAAAAAAAAAAAACTAAAATAAAAAAATAAAATGAAATAAAACGTAATGCTTCATCTTTGGTCCTTAGCTAGGGCCTTCATCTCTAGACTTATTCTGCTGAAGTGGCTTCTCATGGCTTCCCAGCAGATTTACTAGCTTTGGGCACACTTTCCCTGTGTGGGGATGTCAGAGGAACCTTCATTGCTGACCCCCTACCGTCTCCATCACGCTCTTTGTCCAGCTCCTCATGATCCCCTCTGTTTGAAACACTTTTCCCCCCAACTTCTTGTGTTCGGCTCAGTCTGCACCTCT
>NW_011893007.1:0-1326 GCF_000151845.1 Pteropus vampyrus
TGAGGTTTCGGGAGGGCTCAAGATAACAGGGAGCTGACTGTGGGGATATCCTGGGGTACTGAGTGTGTGGGCTGGCAGAGGACTGCTTTGACATGCTAATGAGTGCCTGGATCCGGGAGGCTGGGGACAGGATGAAGGGTGGCAGAGGACATCTGAGGAGCTGGTAGGCTGGTGGGCGGATGCTGGGCTGGGGGATGGGGGGAGCCTCCAAGTGCAGAGCAGGACTCCGGGACTGAGAGGGGCCCCCGGGGAGCTCCCGCCCACACTCCATGTACCACCAATGGGTCAGGGTGCAGATGAGGCACCCGGGGGCCTTTTTCTGAGAAACAAAAGTGAAGCATGGAGAATCCGAGGGTCCCACGGCTCGGCAGTGGGGCTGGAGCTAGCAGATGGAGCCGCCGAGGGCTATCTGGTGGGGGGGTGACGGAAAAGCAGGGTCCGTCACCCTCGCTCACACATTTAGCCCGCATGGCCAGACTACACAGAGGCGATGACACGCTCCCGGTTGCACATATACACCCCTTCTGCCCCATGCAATGACAGCAATACATGCGCCACACATCCTCACACTTTCCACCGATGGTGGCACCGTTTTCTACTGACGGTGACACTCCATCACCTATGACACCTCTTAATAACAACAACAGCCAGACGTACACCATTACTCAGAAATGGTAACGTGTTCCTTGAGCCTTTGCATCTGACACGATCTATGTAAACGCCGCCCCCTAAGGCGGTACTTGGGACAACCTGCCCAGCCGTATGTGGCCCCCGTGCCTTATACCCAAACCATCACACAATACCTCTGACTACCCACTCCACTCCACTCCACCGCACACCGATGACACACTCGCACTGAAGTCACTCCACACCTGGAGGGACGCACCACCAGCACACACCGAGGGTCACATGGCGGCAGACCCATACCGACCCTCCCAGCACCTGTCTCCTCCCGCGTGGATGCTGCCCACATCCTGCACGGTCCCGCCCCACTGGGCACACACACACATGCACCGTCGTATGCCCGTGGGTTTGCGTTCCAGTCGAAGGAGACGGACTGGGCCCCTGACACTGATGACACCCTGGCCATTGTCCGTGATAAGAGGAGAGCCACTCGTCAGATGGCCAGGTGACCGATCGCCCTTCCCTGCGCTCCGCCCCCACAGGTCTGTTTCTGCCTCTGGCACACGGCCGCCACCTCAAACCAAGACCAGCTCTGCTCCTCCAGGCTCAAACTAGAATGGCAGGGTGTGGAGTTGGCATGTGGAGCGTTCAAACGTCTCCCTGCGCCCACCAGCTCAACTCCCAGCTGAAGTCAGGCCTAGG
>NW_011893007.1:4066-5727 GCF_000151845.1 Pteropus vampyrus
AAGAGAGAGGGGAAAAGGAAGGAGAATGGGAAAAGGAGAGGGAGGGGGGGAGGAGGAAGAGGGGGGGAGAGGGAGAGAGGGAGGGAGAGAGGGAGAGATTTGAATTTCCCATCTGGAAGGGGAGCGGTAGCACGTCAGGGCCTGGCTGAGGGGCGTGATTGGAGGGCGCCTCCGGCAGCAGCCGCAGCCCCAGCTTGCCTGGCGGAGTTGCACGAGGCGGCGGCGGGAGCTGGAATAGCCGAAGGAACCACCTCGCTGAATCCCGCGGAGCCCTGCAGTGGCTCAGACGGTTGCAGGGACCGCCAGGTCGGTGCTGGCCTCGGGCCGGGAGGGCGGAGCCGGGGCTGTGGGCGACAGGGTCCCGGCTCTGTCTGGAGGCCTCAGGGCAGCCCAGGAAGCTGGGGAGTGCGGCTCTGGGGGGACAGCTGCCCAGGACTACCGGGCGCAGGAGGGCAGGCTGCGCGGCAGAGGCAGCTCCCTCCCGGCGCGCTCGCCGAGGTGCTGAAAGGACAGCTCCCCGCGAAGGCCGGAGCTGGCGCTGGGAGGGGAGTGAAGCGGGGCCAACTGGGCAGGACGGGGCCGAGAGCCGAGACCCCGGGGCAGAAACGGCCCAGCTCCTGGGGAGCCAGGACCGCCCCGAGGGCGGCGGGAGACTCAAGTCTGAACCCAGAGCACAACTTCGAGCTGGCAGAGCTGGGGGACGCTGAGCTGAGCTACTTCAGGCTGTGGTTGTTAACCCGAGCCCCCCGGGGCCCTCTCTGCCCTGGAGGAGAGAGCCGCCCCCCACCCCGAGGGTTACAGTTCCGGCTCCCGGAGCGAGTCAGAGGGCGGCGGGAGGGGCGCCGGCAGACCGAAGGTGGAGGGCAGAGGAACCTCACACCGACGGGGGGTGGGAGGCCAAGGGGACTATTTGTCCTCGGAAGAGGTTTGGGCTGCACAGCCCGCTGCCTGGGGACGTTTGGAACAGTCTCTCCTACGCCCTCACCCGCCCCACTCTGCCCCCACCTCCCGCAAAGTTTGAGGCCCAGCTGGGTCTTGGGGTTCTGGCTATGTGTTGGGGGGAGGGGTGCTCTCAGTGGCAAACCAAGAGAGCTGCGGGGCAGAGCTGCTGGCTGTGTTGGTCTTCGCGGTGGACCAAAAGAGTCGCCAGCATACCTGTCCCCTCTTCTGCCGGGAACGCGAACCCCTCCCATCTGCTCTTCTGTGGGAGCTGGTTCCCTACCCCCCTTCCATTCCCCAATGCCCCTTCCGCACCCCCGGTGCTGCTCCCTTCCAGGGTGTGGGGTGGGGGTATGGGGACATGCCCTGTCTCTGCCATCGCCATCAGCATAGGGTCGCATGGAAAAAGCAAATGAGTGTTGAACCGAGTTGTGGTGAATATAGCCTGGCCTTAAGCCATAAAAAAATAAATAAATAAATAAACCAGAAAAACAACCACAAGGACAAACACCGCAGGTGCCCGAGTCTGCGTGTCAGATGCCAGGGGCTCAGTTCTGAAACTGGCCAGAGGCTGAGAGGGCAGAGCCTAAGGCGGTGCTGTGCTGCCCCCGGGTTGGGACGGCCAGGAGGGAGTCAGGGAGGGGAAGCTGAAGACATGTCCGGGGTTCCCGGGCTGCTGAAGGCAGAGAAACCTAGGGCTGCAGCAGTAGCTCTCCTCCCCA
>NW_011893007.1:8752-9527 GCF_000151845.1 Pteropus vampyrus
GGAACAGCAACATTTTAAAGGAAAGGAGCCGTGAAGGATAGAGAAAAGACCTATCCGAGTAGGATGAAGACCACAAGGGTGTTGTCATGAAATTCGGGAGGCTCGAGAAGATGGCAGGGAAACGTGGGGTAGGGGCGGGGTCCAGGGCCATCATGGGCACCTGATGCCACTGAGGGATGCAGGACGAGGAGGGCTGTGAAGATGCTCCTGGGTCTGACGTTTAGGAGGCCTCTGGCAGCTCTGACCAGAGCAGTTTTGGGGGGCAGTGCAGAGGCAGCGAATCTCTGATCTCCCTGAGCCGTAGGACTCAACTGGGAGATGAAGTGGAGACTCCGAGCGGAGATCCCTCCGCCAGGAAGTTAGAGGGCAGAGATTAAGGGAAAGGTGGGGTTCAGGGCAGCGGCTGGAGCCGGAGGGGGAGAAAAGAGACCTACGGAAAAGAGGCTGAAGATGTGAGGAAGGCGGAGCAATGAATGGATGAAGGGGCGGGTGAAGGAGAGGGCCTGCGGGGAAGGCAGATGGATGGGCTTCGGCCGGGAGGAGGGTCCTCTTCCCCTGGCTGGGCATGAACCCAAGAGGTGGGGAGGTCACGGGAGCTTACACTTGCTGACATTAATAATTTTGATAATGATGATAGCGACCACTTACTGAGCCCCCATCATGTGCCAAACATATTCCATAGATGATTCCTAGCCCTTCAAAGTGTTATTGTAATCCTCACTTGGTAAAGACAACTGAGGCCCAGAGCGGTTAAGTCGATTACTCGCTACCACAC
>NW_011893008.1:0-1902 GCF_000151845.1 Pteropus vampyrus
GGGATCCTGCTGACTGCAGCTGACTTACTCACATGTCAACACACACACTCACGCCCACGTCAGGTATATGAGCTTCCTGAGGGGTGATTCTTCAGCCTCTAACCTGGGGGACTCAGTGGTCTCAACCCTCTGTTTACCACCATTTGTTTTTCACTGTTATTCTGAAATTCCTCGGCCTTCCTGCTTTAGGCAGAATATTCAATTTCTATTGGTTGGTTATAGGATACAAGTGCTGTTTACTTTTGATAGATATATATATTTTTTGATGCACTAAAAAGGCGAATCTCTGCTTTATTCTCTACCTCAGTATATTTTGAATTCAGATTTCACATAGCGATAGAATTCAGGAATACCAGTTGAAAAAAATGCCAATAAATGACAGAATCATAGAAGCAGGTGTATCACCAGGAAGTCATAGGTGGCTTCCAGTTGATGTAGGAAAGCTCTTTCTGTGACAACTGTGTCACTTAAGACAGTCAGAAAGCAAGCACACAGCTCTACAAGGCAAGTCTACCTCTTAATCCTGACTCTCGAATTCGTGAGAAAAGTTTTTTGACATTCAGGTGGATTCCTGAAGAATCTTTCTATGGCCTGAAATGGTCATCCTGCCTTTCCCATTTGCCCTTTGAGATAGATCAATTGGTGTAGGGAGATTTTCACGGTGAGGGCAGCCCGCTGAGTTGTGACCTTCACGGAAAGTGTCCCATGAGGCAAAGAGAACTGAGCGCCAGGAGACACCGATTCACAATTTGAAGACCAACGAGGTGTGACACAGATGCTGTCGTTATGATCGAAGAAAGTTTGAGAGCTGAGGGTGCACACGAGAGATGTAACAAGCAGAAGACTGCTGTCTGCGGCAACTTGGGGAGGCGCATGTTGAAAAAAAGCAGAAAATCTGCACAGCTACCAGGGCCGCAGGGGAGAGCGGCGGGCGCTTTTCCTGGCGCCTCAGGAGGAGAAGGCTCCTGCGGGCCCAGGCAGCAGAAAGGCGGGCAAAGGTCCGTGGAGGCTCGCGAGCTCGGGGGGGTCGATGCCACTGGCCCTCCGCACGGGTGTGTCACGGAGCGCCGGGGACGTTTTCTGCAAGAACACCCCGCGTTTTCGTTTGTGAGGCCTCGCACACCCCCATTTCTCTACGTCTTTGTGGTCAAGAGCGTGACCGTGATGAGCTCTCGGGGTCTTTTTGAAGTCACAGGAGGAATCAAGGCGGGAGCAAGGAAAGGAGGCAGCACGGCCTGATGGACAAGGGCTCAGCTGGCGCTCGGAAGGTCAAGGTCCTCCTTCGGTGCCTCCGCCCTGCTGTGAGCCGGGCGACCAGACCATGCTGCACATCAGCGTGACACTGAATGACCACCTCAGCTCAGCGGCTGTTTACTGAGCACATCGGGTGTCCATCGCCATTCTGAAACGCTTGGGACGGGTTACCAGTTAGCCGGGAGCTAGGGAAAATCATGTCGCTTCTCGGAGCCTCTGACTCTTCATCTGAAAACTGGAAATGAAGTTATTGAATTCTCCGAGTAGCCAGAATCAAGATAAACTCTAAAGATGTGGGAGGTAATAATTAGGATACAGAATGGGAAAGAATTCTGTGCCAAGCACTGTGCTAAGTGCTTTATTAATTCTACCTTATTTACTTCTAAAAACCACCATATGGGAGCAAAAATGACCTGGAAACTCTCTGAAAGTCCTCTCTTCCCCAGCAGACGTGCCATGCCCTCACTCGGCTTCCTGCAGGCCTGCTTTCTGGCCAGCTTCTCCTGGACACGACCCAGTAGCGCCATACTTAGTGTGAGGGCGGCACGCCTCGTTTGACACCTGCCTGGGTATTTCCGAGATGGGCCGAGGGTCCCCATGTGCCCAAGCCGGAAGCACAGGGATAAGCAATGGCCCATGGAGAGGGAG
>NW_011893008.1:3569-5617 GCF_000151845.1 Pteropus vampyrus
GTGTGGAACCAGCAAGGTTGGTAGACACAGAGGTAGGCAATGCGTGTGCCTCCCCGGGGCAGCGGACGAACATGACGTCTCAACCACACGCCATCCTGTCCTAAAGCCTGCTACACTTTATCGTACTAAGACTTAGCAGGGAGAGGGAAGGCTGCCAGGAATCTTTTGAGTGACAAAAGATTTTCTGCCTGGGACTGTGTCCAAGAGACCAGGCCACCCTCCTCAGAACAGGGCGAGAACGCTGAGCACGGTGACCACAGTAGTGAAGGGGCTGCTGTGACGGCAGCCCCATGGGACTTCCTCTGCTGGGCTCCGGGTTGGACTTGTTCCTGCGTAAGAGAGACACCAGGAGGTTCTTAAACCTGTGGCTCCGGGCTTTCATTTTCTGAGACCGGCTGTGGGGAAGGGCGTGAGAGCTGCAGGCCAAGTGGAACCATAACCGAAATCAAAGACGAGGCCTCTGGCTTCGGGGAGTTTTTAGGTGAACGTGGCAGCCATTCTTTTCGTTGCAAGAACGAAGGACACTTTCCACTCCGGTCTCTGCTGCGGAATTATACACGGTGGGCATTGCTGGTGCACACCGAATCTCCATCTGGAGCAGAGACCGCTTCCTCAGGGGCCATGTGTCCCCAGAAATTGTATGCAAACATTTCACGGTCCCACACTACACCCGTCCCTGGGAGAGTTTCCATACATTTCTCATTCTCGGAGGGGTCAGTGAGCTCCAAAGAACGAAGAGCCGTTGATCTGGAGAAAACGGGGACTGTCGCTTAACTTGATTACGGCCTCGATGCTCCTCTAAGCTAGGATTCAGAAGGGGCTGCGATGGTCCTCAGTCTGCCGGCGATCTGCCCCTGGGTCTGCGTGTGTGTGTGTGTGTGTATGCATGTGTGTGCGCATGTGTGCATGTGTGTATGTGTGCATGTGTGCATGTGTGTCCGTGCATGCATGCTTGTGTGTGCTTGCATGTGTGTATGTGTGTGTGCATGTGTGTATGTGTGTGTTTGCCTGTGTGTGTGCGTGTGTGTGCATGTGTGTATGTGTGCCCATGCATGCATGTGTGCTTGCACGTGTGTGCATGTGTGTATGTGTGTGCATGTTTGTGCTTGCATGTGTGCACACATATGTGTGCATGTGCGTGCATGTGTGCTTGTGTGTTTGCCTGTGTGTGCATGTGTGTGCATGTGTGTCTGTGCGCACGTGCATGTGTTTGCATGTGTGTATACATGTGTGCATGCATGTGTGCTTGTCTGTGTGTACGTGTGCATGTGTGTCCGTCCATGGATGCATGTGTGTGCTTGCATGTGTATATGTGTGTGCGTGTGTGTCTGTGTATGTGTTTATGTGTGCACACATATGTGCATATGCATGTGTGTATGTGTGTATGTGTGTGCTTGCCTGCGTGTATGTGTGTGTGCGTATGTGTGCGTGTGCATGCATGCATGTGTGTATGTGTGTATGCATGTGCATGTGCGTTCATTCATGCATGTATGCATGTGTGTATGCATGCGTGCTTACCTGTGTGTATGTGTGTGTGTGCACATGTGTGTATGTGTGTGTGCGTGCATGTGTGCAGGCATGCAGGTGTGCATGTGTGTGCTCACCTGTGTGTATGTGTGTGTATGTGTGTGTGTATGTGTGCATGTGCGCACATGTGTGTGCATGTGTGTGCGTGCATGTGTGTATGTTTGTGCGTGTGTGAGTGCATGTGTGTGCATGTATGTGTGTGCTTGCCTGTGTGTATGTGTGCATGCACGTCTATGTGTGCATGTGTGTATGTATTTTTATCAAAACTAATTTTCTCTGGATTGAGGGAGCAGGGCTCCTTCGGGCTTGTGCTGCCAAGCGACTGACATCAAAGGAAAATTATTCTTCTTGTCTAAATATAAACACAAACATTTAAACTTATTCCTGCGGCGAGATAACTTATTGAGATATCAAAATCAACAAACCCTGGAATAAAACTACATTCTTGATTTAAGTGTATTTGCCCTTTATTAGTAAAAAATGTAAGAGCAGGCAGCACCGGATTCTTTGCAGGGGGAAGC
>NW_011893008.1:8482-8832 GCF_000151845.1 Pteropus vampyrus
TAATTTATTTATTTTAATTAGTTTCAAATATATAGTATATTGGTTAGACATCTATATAGTTCATAAAATGATCCCCCCAATGGCTGCCTCCCTCCTGTGGCCCTCCACCTAGCCGTATTAATGCCGTGCTCCCATCCCCGTGACCATCCATCAGCTACTAATTTGTACTTCTTTAACCCTTCACCCCCTTCTCCAGTCCCCTAAGTCCCCTCCCCTCTGTCCATCACCAAATTGTCCACTATATTTGTGAATTTCTTTTCATTAATTTGTTCTTTTTGTTCCTTAGATTCCGCATATAAGTGAAATCATATGGCATTTATCTTTCTCTGTCTGACTTATTTCACTCAGCA
>NW_011893009.1:0-336 GCF_000151845.1 Pteropus vampyrus
ACCCAGACGGCTACCAAAGGACCAATGGCAGGTAGCATCTGCCATAAACACGCAGACAGAGGACAGAGTCACACCCTGGGCAGGACGGAGCAGGACAGCTTGAGATTTCACCACGCTACTCAGAAGCACGTGACCGAAAACCTATGAATCGTTTGTTTCTGGAATTTCCCACTCAACGGTTTTGGACCATGGGCAACGGAAACCGCAGACAGCGAGACCGTGGGTCCGGGAGCCGGCGTGTGCATCTGTTTGGGAGGACGCCAACGTGAGAGAGTTGTGGGGACAGGGAGAGGCATGGCAGGGTGGGCTGAGGAAGGCTTCCGCCACGGGGGACAT
>NW_011893009.1:2692-3865 GCF_000151845.1 Pteropus vampyrus
AGACACACAGGGACAATGCCATGTGAAGATGAAGACTGAGAACTGGGTGATGCTTCTGCAGGCCAAGGAACCCCAAAGATGACCAGCAAACCACCGGAAGCCGAGGAGAGGCCCGGAATTCCTCCCCCTCAGAGCCCCAGAAGAAATCAGCCCGCCCACACCTGGGTCTTGGACTTCCAGCCTCCAGACCTGAGAGACAATACATTTCTGCTTATCGCCCCTCCAGCCTGCGGTACTTTGTTACACAGCCCTCACAGACTAATACAACCATTGAAAAATATTTCATACTTTTCCCCTTCGCTCTCTGCTTGATTTCACCCTTAACATTTCATCTCGTCATTATTACACCACTTTTATTTCTGAAAGTCTGGTTTTATTTATCCGAATGTCCGGAAGGATAGGTCCCCGGCCACGCCCACCTCTCATTAGTGGTTTCCCCAGAGAATCCTTCATTGCTCTGCTCATTATTTTAAACTGTTTCTCTTGCTCCCTTCGTTCCATTTTATTCTTCGGCCCCCGTCTCGTCCTTTGCCTCTGGGCCTCTCAGCAGTTTCCCAGGTCCATTTCGCTGCCATCGGCTCGATTTCCTCCCCCGTGGTGGCACGCATGACAGTCCATGAGAACCGCAGCTGCTGTGATGTGCACCCCACGAGCGCCCGGGCTGCTCAGCACTGCCCCCCTCCTTCTCTGTGCTCTCCGAGCGCCTGGAATAGGTCTCCCATCTCATTCCTGATTCTCTATTTTCGACCTGTTCATCTTGCAACTCTCGAGCCAAAAGAAGCCCCCCGGGACGACTACGATTTTCCTCGCACAGATTAAACATGATTGTTGGAATGTGTTGTTTTCAAATGTCACGTATCTTTAAGTTTCTTCTAGAGAGTGAGCCACTTAGTGGACACGTGACCCACAGAGCCACACTGGGCCCAGAGCTCGGAGGGCGGTGCCGGGTATAAGGCTCTGCTCCCGGCCCTGCAAATTACCCAGCTCGTTCTGTCTGGAGAGAGGCACTTTCTCAAATCCATACCCTCGTGTCTTTAACCACTGGTGCCGAGAAGGAGCGCATATTCGTGTTATGTGACAGCAGGTCCACCAAGAAAGGACCTTCCACGTGAGGCGTGGGCAGGTGTAGCTGGATTTCCCTACTGGTTTTCACGGAGGAAGCCCAGAAGAAGC
>NW_011893009.1:5383-7535 GCF_000151845.1 Pteropus vampyrus
CAGAAATAGTCGTGAAAACAGAGCATGCCTGTTTCCTTAGCATTTATTAAAAAGATGTTTAACAAACACCTACTATGTGTCTGATCTCTTAGGCTTATTACCCTTCACCCTTAGAACACAGAGGCGTTGGGTGTGATGTGAATTTAGACCAATTGTTGAAGTACAGTCTCTCCTGAACACCAGCACGGTGGCACGCGATGACACAGCCTCTGGGATATTTTTTAATTATAGCAACCTTTATGTAATTAAAATGATTTCTTCATCTATGCATATTGATTGTCTGGCTGCATCTATCCTGTCAACTCTTTCTATGAACGCAGCCGGGGGAAAGGGGTCCTATGTGACAATCATCAGTGACAACGGGGATGCTCAGAGGCAAGAGACAAGAGACACGCGGCGTGGGTGTGAGGCAGGGCACTGTCCGGTCCTGCCCTTGAGTGATACGAAGGACTGGAGCAGCCACTTCGGTGTGTCCCTAAGGTGACAGTGGCTTGGATCCTTGTCACTTCTGGGGCCACTGTGATCAGATTTCGAGGCCAGCACACGGATGTGGGAGGTACATAAACAAGTCCCAAACACAGTCACAGCCATGGTCTCATACACAATTCTCCTCTGGCTTTATTTACTATCTCCTTTTTTTTCCATCAGAAAAATGGCCGGACACTTCCAAATTCATGGTTCAAATGAGAAGCCTGTACTTTTTTATTGCTCTCACTTTGCTTCATGAATCAACATGAAATATAATTTAAAACAACTCTTTAAGGACAGTCATATTTTCAACATATTCACTAACCTCGGAAAAATCACCTCTTACGTGGGAAAGTTCACTGTCAATTTAAATTTTAAGTTTAAATTGTCCTTAGAGCCAATAAAATCCTGGTCCTAGGACCTGTGCATATTTTAAGACCCATTTCCTGTTAACAATCCCTAAATCTTCCGTGGGAAGGAGTTGTTAGAGGAGTGAGCAGATGGGTCCCCTTTTCTGGTGTCTGGTGTCATGCGTATTTCCACTTGGATTAATGGCAGGTCCCTCTGACTCAGAAGCCCTCTTCCAAGTTCCATGTGAAATGAATCTACAGCCACATCCAGGAGAAGCCTGGCCTGGACTTCTGAGCTGTTCCTTTTCAGCAACATTTGTCAACTTCTTTTGATGTTGTTTTTGGTCTCTAGTTTAGGTATCCTACCTACAAGACTCTTTGTTGTTGCAAAAATGGGTTAAAGAACAAACGTGAGCTTTCTGGCACGTGTTCATTATCGTCCGGCAGATGACTCAGCATGACAAATGATAAGTGCTTTATAATTTTTAAAGAACTACACACAGGAAGTCGTCCAGGTAACAGCCCCCTCGAGACAAGTTCGTGATCACGATAATGATCATTCAGAGAATTGTCATTGCTGTTGTTTCAGCCACCATCTGCCATGTCAGCTGACAACCCATCCTCCCACAGTCATTACCGGGGGTCCCCCAGGAAACTCATGGAGACCACGTAGGGATTCTGATTTCTCTGTAGCCGAGTGTCAGGTTATGGGCAGACAAAGGTCAGATTCAAGGTGAGGATCTGTACTCCCAAGTAAAACTCTGCAGTCTTGGAAAACATTGTTTTTCCTTGTCCAAGGATTCTTTTTTGGAACGCGGAAATGGGACAGCAGGCAGGCGGCCTGCGCGGTAGATTCTCAGTAGGTCTCCTGGCGTTGGTTCCCAGGTGCCCTAACTCTTGAACACGGTTTAGCTGAGTGAGTGATGCCTTTGAGAGATATCACTGGAGTTATATAAGTCCCTTTCATAAGCCATGGTCTACACAGAAAGCTGGCTTCTGATCACAGAGCTCAATCCACCCAGTTGTAAAGAACCTCAAGTTTGGAGTGTCCTGAGTTACACCTCCAGGTGACGAACAGGTTTGAGGACCCCCAGGGAAAGTCTGAGCCCCCAGCAGCTACTCCAGGTCCTTCGTCTATCCCCACGACTCAGATGCTTGCAACGTTAAACTGCATCCTCCATCTGCTCTTATTAATCTCGCCCATTTTTTCATATATTTCTTTAAAATGAAGCAGATTCTCTATCTTTTTGTCTCTTTGCATCTCACCATCCAACACCCTCAGGATTTTTCATTGTTATCAGGTAGCTTATCACAGTGTTTTCTTAAATAGCTCC
>NW_011893010.1:0-393 GCF_000151845.1 Pteropus vampyrus
AGAAACAGTGACATATCCTGAAACACGCAGCTGATCCTTTCTCTGTGGATGACCGCGAGTCTCACTTCGTGTAGGGCATCAGTCATCTGTGGAGAAGGAAAAAAACCCAATAGATTCCATGTGCAAATACCTAAAGGTTGGATGAAGACGTCACTTTTAGGAAAATGTAGTAACTGCACTTTTATATTAAACGGAGGAACTGAGCATGGTGGGGATGCTCAGAAACACAGAGTGTGGGGATGGGGCAGGAAAGGTACCATGAGGTGTTTCCATCCTGTTCCACATCTGGTCATCATCATCCCGAGAGATGGAGCCCTGGGGAATGGAAACAACGGCAAGGACTTGTCTGTTTTCTCTGAAAAGTTAATGTGGACATGGAGTTAATACCTGAAG
>NW_011893010.1:1869-3012 GCF_000151845.1 Pteropus vampyrus
TGCTGACACCAACAAAGTCTCTGCTCAGGGGACTCTGTCAGGCCAGAGAGGACACAGCTGCTGAGTCTCATCAAGAAGCACAGAGAACAGGCCCCGAGGCCCAGGTTCCTTTGAGTGAATGGTCCTCACTGAGCACCTGTGTAGGGACCACAGTGCCTTCTGCTGGCGGCAAGACACACACCTCCCCGTGGCCCAGAGCCCTGAGAGCCCAGCTGCTTTGTACAGCTCAGCGGGTCCCTGTCTCTAGTCACACACCCATGGGCCGATTCCTAGTGAATGTGATTCCCATACGCTGTACATTGATTTTTATTTGTTTGCATCTATGGTTCCGCAACAGCCTCGTTCTCTTTCAATTGTTTTTCTTAAAATATAATCTTGATTTCCAAACAGTATTTCTCATATCTTTTTGTAATTTGAAAATATTCTAGGCTACACTTTGACTTAACTTTTTTTTGTATAAATGTAGGAAAAATGTCACATTTCCCAAATATTATGAATGGTATTTGTAAGATTAAATTTATAACTGATAAATTAAATAATCGTTATTTTTAGATTTTTATATATTAATTGATTCGTCTGTATCAACAGATCTATGTCTATGTTCATTCCATTTTTCTCGTTTCCCCCTTTCCTAGAATTTTTATTTCGTCTTACAATGTCCTCAA
Source organism: Pteropus vampyrus (assembly GCF_000151845.1). Taxonomy (NCBI): domain Eukaryota; kingdom Metazoa; phylum Chordata; class Mammalia; order Chiroptera; family Pteropodidae; genus Pteropus; species Pteropus vampyrus. The sequence goes on from NW_011893010.1 coordinate 2,535, forward strand.
TCATTCCTTGGCAGGTGGTTGTCAGGCATCCATGCGCTGACACCATTTCGGGGTGGAGGGAGCTGAGTCTGCGGTCAAGCTCCATCCACATCCTTGTCCCCAATGGAGCGGCCTCTGCTGAAACATCAGCAGATAAAGTCTAGACTTGTAATTTTACTGAAGTGGTGACTGAAATGGAAACACCCTCAGAATGGAGACTCAGGAACAGTCCTAGAAAAATGTTTGGGTCCCGAGGCTGCCGTGCACGTCCAAGGCAGGTGCCACAGGACTTTCCTGTGCTGTGGTCCTTGCATGGTGATGGTGGCCTCCCACTGCCCATTCCACTGTTTCTGAGAAGAATCCTGTTTCTGAAGAAGGTTCTGCTGTGACGAAGTGAACACAGGCTGATGAGTGATTTCAACAATATCTCAGTTTAAAGTTTGTCAAAGTCAGCGATTCCTGAGACAGCACAGAGCCTCAGCTGCTCATCACTCAGAAA
>NW_011893011.1:0-312 GCF_000151845.1 Pteropus vampyrus
GAGCGCGGCGCAGCTTCTGATTGGTTTTCGCCGGAGGCGCCGAAGGTAGTTGACTTGCGCCGAGCCAGTCCAATCACAGCCCGCCTTGCTCGAAGAGGGCGGGGCTATAGGGTTTGACCAATGGGAGGCGGCGTTGTTGGCGGCCACGGCGGCGCAATCCCAGGAGCGAGCGAACCCACCGCCGCCGCCACTGCTGCAGGAGGCGTGAGGTGCGGACGCGAGGGCTTGGCCGGGTAACGGCGCGCTGGGGCCGTGGGCTGGGCGGGGGGACGGGGAACAGGCCGCGGGGGCTGGGGACAGGCCGGGGCCGCC
>NW_011893011.1:5115-6883 GCF_000151845.1 Pteropus vampyrus
GTTAAATGGGTATTTAGTAACGGGAGAGGCAGTGTATTTTTGTAGCAAGAAAACTACAAAAGATCACTTTGTGATCTTTACCTTTTGATCTTGACCACTGCATGGCCTTGAATTTCCTCTTACAAGTGTGCTGTCAGCTGTTGTCACTGAATGTACTTCCATTCTGAGTCTGCAGGACTTTTTAATGTACTTCATTATCCAGAAAAGCCTGTTCAAAAACAGGATGAGGTGATTTCTGTTTAATAGTTTTGTGGTAGAAAGATCAACTTTACATTTTAAATATTTTATGTACGAAGGTTGTAAGGATGCAGTTATATTTTGATTTAAAACATTACTCGTTAACCCACCTATGACAGTAGCGTTCAGTGCTTTGCATGTGTTCATTCACTCATTTTTTTCTTGAGTGTATACTGTGGGCTGGTTCTAGAAGCCAGCATATCGCATGAACAGACGGACAAACGGCCTTTCCCTCGTCCGTTTCCACAGTGGAGACAGTCAGATGGTGGTAGGTGCTTTTGAGAAGAAAAGTAGGGAGATAGAATAGGGATTTGGGGGTTGCAATTTTAAATAGAGTGGAGAGGGAAAAGCCATACTCACACAGTGATGAGATCTTTAAATGCTGGATTAAGAAAAACCTTTAAATGTTTACCTGATTCCATCATAAACTAATGAATTGCAGAGGTGGAAATTGGAGCTATAGCAATAAAGAACCACTGCACCTTGAGTAAAAATAGAGTTTTGGTTAAGGAAAGGAAATCATTTTTTACATTCTTCCTGAAAATTGAAGGCTCGGTCTCTAGCAAGTTTCTGAAAAGACAGTCCAGTTTTATCCGGGACAGTTAGGCTCTGTAAGTAAACTTGTCTTCTTGTGTGTACAGGTAATACAGAGGCAGACTGTCACTCCGCCTCAGTGAATGAAGGAGTGGAGCAGAGACTGCTCAGCCACTGTCTCCTGCCAGGTGCTATGCTGGACACGGGGAGTGCTGCATTGAGCAAGTAGACAGGTCCTGCCTACTTGTTCTCCAGTGGGAGGACAACTGTGTATTGTTTATCCATTCTTTTTAAAAATGTGCTAGGAAGTAATTTCAAACACACGTAAAAGTAGTGATCCCCCAAACCTAACCCAGGTGCATCAATGATTTGCCAGTCTTAGTTGATCTGTGAACCTATATTTAATTTTCTGAGCTGTTTTTATTAAATGCCAAAGGAAGGAATATATGTTAGATTATTGATCGTATGATCAAAATTAGTTTAAATGTAATTTCAAGACTGCCTGTATGAGCTCAGAATCGGGAAACTTTTTTTTTTTTTAATTACTAAGACATTACAAGTATAAGTGAAGGTTACGTTGATTAGCAAGAACATTTACCGTTAGTTTTGAAACACATATAAGCCATTTGGTTGTTTACTTTAGATTTGCTTTCACTTACCTGCTGGTGTATTGAATCCAACATAACTGTCTTCTAATACTAAGGAATATAGTGGTAGGCTGGATCAAGAATCTGCCGACTGGGGCAGCATAAATGAGGTGGAGATTCTTCCAGATTTTGTGAGTGGGGACGTTGGGATGTTCTGTGGAGGTATCCTGATTCCTTCTTACAATAGATGGTTCCTTTGTTCCTTCTGATATGGTCCTAAGCCAAAACATATGCCGTACTCCTGGAGGATTTGGACCTGTACCCCAGGGCTTATCAGACTCCATCTTAGTTCGATAGGATGGGCTCTCTGTCCTTCAGACTTTTATGTGAATCAAGTGATTGTATTGTGT
>NW_011893011.1:8483-8784 GCF_000151845.1 Pteropus vampyrus
TTAAAGACCGTGAGACTGATGTCTTGGAAATGCTTGATTTACAAGAGATTGAAACTTATCCTCTGACTAATGAGTGTTTGCCAGGAATCTACCCCTATCCATGAGCCAGTGAACTTACCGCATGGACCCTGATTGTATTGGCCTCGTTGGTACTCTGTCCATGAGGGCGACCTGTCCTTGACCTTTAGCAGACGCGCCGATGCTGTAGTTTGTGTGTCCTGAAATGCAGTTCTTGTGCTGCTCCTGAATAAACTCGAGTTCTGGACACTCAGGCCCCCCTCAGTTACCTCCTCTTTTTTAG
>NW_011893012.1:0-1178 GCF_000151845.1 Pteropus vampyrus
TTGTTGGACTGTTGAAGAAGTGTAGTCTTGATCAAGAGTAGAAATATCATTGTCAACACAGTTATTATGATGTCTCACTTTTCCCCAAGTTTTTTCATGTGTACCTGTCCTAACACGTAACAAGTATAAAAAGGAGGAAAAATATTGATAGTTAAAACAGAGAAGAATTTGTAAAATATACATTATATATATATTTTTTAATCTACAAGTAGTTCTTTCTAATCCATAGATTTGGAAGCCATACAAGTTTGTGCTTAAACTTGTTTTCCACTGGGAGGAATATGGTGGGAGTTCTTAAATTCTGTGTGTCTCCTTCCCCAGGTCCTCCCACCTGCTGACAATTTTTTCTTTCAAAATGGAGATAATATCAATTTGATAGGATTTTGTGACAATATTATGAGACATGTATTTTTATATAAAGCATGCAGCAGAGGGCCTGCACAGAGGAGGTGTTTGTTATTTGTCTACTTTCTATCACCTTTTTCTTTTCTCTAAAGATCCAAGCTTCTGAGCCATGTGGCTGTCTCATTTGTATTACCTATTTATTCTGAATGCTTTCTTTTTTTTTTTCCAGGAATAGACAGAGGTTTACTTTATATATTCTATAAAAACACGTTTTCTTAAATAAATTGTGTCAAGAAAATTATAGGAAATATGTTAAGTACGCTCAGACATATACTTTTTTAAATGGTGGAGTAAATGACACAGACATTAATTAAAGTTGCCTCTCTGTATATAAGTAGTTCTTAAAAGTTGATTAAATATTACATGTTCTGTAGTTCAATTGCTCAAATTCAGAATGGCTTCACTATGTTGTTTGATTTAGTAAAATCTTTCCCAACATTACAAATGCTATTTTGTTTTCAGCAATGAATGCATTTAAATTGAAAACACATTTGAAGTAGGAGATTCTAAGGAGAGAAAAGGAGTAGACTACACAAAGAAAGAGTTATAATATGGAATAAGCACATTCATGGCTTTTTTTGCTTTAAATTGAATTGTCAATACTCTTATCTTGATAAATTACAAAACGGTATTCCTTTTCTTCTGCTTTCTTCTCTTTTCCCCCTCTATCTTTTATATTTTCATATTTATGTGCATTACTCGAAAGCCTGGTATGGGCTGAAGGATATCATAGTAGACAAAACAAGAAAAAGACAAATGAAAGCTTATTGATT
>NW_011893012.1:5513-7579 GCF_000151845.1 Pteropus vampyrus
TGTTAGTGCATATGATATGTGTAACTTAGGGGCTGGGGCATTGAAGAACTCAGAAAGCTACCTCCATGCTTTCTCTTCTCTCACCACGGTATTTCACAGGGTCAGATGTTGAGATGACAGCATCCCAACATGTAGGGAGCTTTGATCTCTGAGTCCTTGAATGATACAGAGACTCTAACAATCCAGATTGTACTTTATGTGATTGAAAAGTAAGCTTTCAAAAACTTACCCAATTAAGATATGAGGATTCTCTTTTAGACATCACAGCATAGTTTGGCCTATTTTGCCTAATGGAATGTTAGAGAAAATCATACAAAAATTAAATGCCAATATGAGACAATAACAAAATAATTGTAACCAGGAGGTATAAGAATAATCACCAAGTGAGAAGTCAGGTCAACGAGTACAAGGAGGGATGAGATCAGTGTGCAGGTGTGTAGTTTCGACAGCACCAGCATAATTTTATTGCACAGTATTTGGGCCTGTAAATCAGTTAGTTCATACAAGTGAATGTGATGACTAATTATGCCACAACATTATTAAAAGGCCCATAGAAAATTGATCTAATTTGTTTTATGCAGTCAGTATTATTTTATTTAGTAAATATAATTGATTTTATAGAGTAGACAACTTTTTGAGAGATATGTTCATGAATTTCAATCAACTTCATCATCATTCTTTTAAAGCACAGAAGATATTGGTGAGGGACTTAAAATTCAAGTTTCCATTTTGTGATTGTTAATTTTACTCCATTGCCATTTAGATTAATTTCCTCCTAGGTTAAGGACAACGAATTTTCCTATTTAAAGGCTGAATTACAACTCAAGACTGGTTTCCTCAATCTGTATCTTCCATAAATACACCAAACTGGATCCATTGCTGCTTCTCACCTGCAGGTCCAGACCCTATATGCACCCTGTTTCTCTGACAGTGAGAGTGCTTATACCAGGGTCTGAGCTCAAAGGCCTGCAGGCTCTGCAGAGTCTGCTGGTCACCGATGGGACTTCCTCTTGGAGAGTGTTATGATGTGACACAGCATTCATTGCCTTTGGAGCAGATGGACCTGGATGTAAGTCTCAGCTTTGTCACATATTAGCTGTATGCCTTTGGGCAAACCTGGTTACCTCTCCTTGCTTGAGTTTCCTCATCTGTAAAATGGGAATTATGCACGGATGGCAGTTGCGAGAATTGTAAGAGAATATGTATTTTATGTTTGAAGATAACAGACATTGTGGTCATTGCATGAATGGACCTAACGCGGTGATGGCAAGGTGCAATCCCAGGACTTCCCGAGGCTGCACTGGACCTGATTCGGTGTCCATCTTGAACGTACATCTTCTAGGGATAAGGCAGAGAGCCTATTGCTGCCTCTCACACCTGGTGCCTTATAACAGATACACTTACAATTTTCTAATATTGGGAGATGTTACTAATTTGACCTCTGTGGTATCTGCATCTTGAAGCCAGGGTCCTTCCAATGAAGGTGTCCATATATTAAATTTCTCATTTTTTTAAAAAAAATTCAAGATTGTATGTAAATGACTGAAGAATTTGATAAATATGACTATGCACTTGCCCTTTAATGAGAATTAAGTACAATTCGCTCTACCCTAGAATTTTCAAAATTGTGTCCTAGTGAACATTAATTATCTGAGATGGTCTAAATGTTCTTAGAAGGAAAAAGAAAAAGATTCTAAAGATAAAATACATTTGGGGAAGCTTGGATTAAATAGCTTTTTATTTTATTTTATTTTTTTAGTTCATTATTTCTCAGAGCTTTTATATTCTAATTTGCATCATGGATCTCTAAGAGACTGGATATAGAATATGTATGCAACAAATATTTGTTTTATGAATGAATAAATAAATGAATGGCTCAGTTAACCCAAGATTGCTCTTTCTGGATCCAGTTTTGGCACCTCATCAGCTCCCCTTCACCCCTTCCTTACCTCTCATTCCTTCCTTACATGGACCTGTAACTGACTTAATCTCCTTCTCTACTTGCCATATAGTTTTGCAGAATTGCATGTCCCATCTCAATTCCTAGGTTGTGAGAGAAAACACTA
>NW_011893012.1:8929-11256 GCF_000151845.1 Pteropus vampyrus
GTCTCATTTTTCTTTCAAGGAACAGCTCCAGTTTACTACTGAGAAGCATAAAGTTTTACTTTGTTGAAGTGTAGAGGGAGCGGCTGAAAGTTGAGACAAGACAGGAAAATTGCACATACTTGTTTAATATTTTAAGTTTTGTCTTAAAGTTGAGATATTTGCTTTCCTATTCCAGGTGGACCTTGAAAGAACAGTAGAAGCTTACAAGACAGAAGGGAGTATATTTAATTTTTTATTGCTGCCATAACAAATTATTATAAATTTAGCAGTATAAAACAACAGTCATGTGTTTTCTTGCAGTTTCTGTAGGTCTGGAATTCAGCAGGACATGCCTAGGTTCTTTGGTTAGGGTCTTACTATACTAAAATCAAGGTATCAGCTGGGGCTGCAGTTCTCACCTGAGATTTAGGGTTCTCTTCCAAGTTCACTGGTGGTTGGCAGAATTGAGCTTCTTGTAGATGTAGGGGCTGGGCCCTATTTTTTTGACACATGGCCCCCTTCATCATTAAGTCAACTATGGTATATTGAAACCTTCTCATGATTTGAATCTCTGTGACTTTCTCCCCTGTCACATCTCTCAAGTGCTCATCTGCCCTTAGTCAAGAGAAAGCTCTGTTTTAAGGCTTCACGTATTCCATTGGTTTTACTCAAATAATCCATATCTATTTTAAAGTCACTAATTACTAAGCTTAATTCCATACGCAAAATTCTTTTGGCCACAAAAGTTAACATTCACAGTTGTGGCACCTAGGGTAGGCAAAATTCTGCCTCCCACAGAGAGGGAAGAGGAGATTCAAGGCAGGAGGCACAGCATGAAGAAAGATGTAGGCATGGTATATATTAGAACGTAAAAGGAGACATGATTAGTATTTTTAGTAATTTTTATAGTCATTAGTATGATTGTATTTTAGGAAGAACACTGGAGATAGAATCTAGTTAGGAATTATGACAGGGATCTACAATTGGCAAGGAAGGGCTTTACTACTGATACAATATAGTGGCTAAGTGTGGACCGAAGGATTAGATGGCTTGCATTCAAGTCTTGGCTTTGTCATTCATTAAATTTATTACCTTGGTCAAATTATTTAATTCTGCTAAGCTTGAATATCCTCGCATGTATAATGAAGATAATAATACCTAACTTATAGGAATGTTGTGAGGATAAACGAGCTAGGGAATTTCCTGGCATATAATCAGTGGTCAATAAATGTTTGTAATTTCTGTTATTGCCTCCTTCTTTTCCTATATCAGAAAAATGGTTCAGAGTAATTCATATCAAGCTGAGAATGGTTTGAATTTAGTTTTTCTGTTTTCTCCCTTTCACCAGCTAGCTATGTGATCTTCCCTTCTTTGTGTCACAGTTTTGTCACTTTTAAAATGAAAATGATGTTAATTATGCTAATCATGTCAAAAGTAACTTGGTGATGTTAGAGCACTTTGAAATAATCACTGGTTATTTATGAAATGTATATGATTATCTAGAGGAAAACAATCTTGATTTTTTTTTTTAGCTTATTCTTTATCAGAGTCACCCTACAATGAATGAAAGAAATCCAGGAAATTTCCTGTGGTCCTATTATTCAGTTGGATATAGAGAAAACCAATCATCATGAAGAGCATGTTGGAAAAGGACTTACCCCATAGCTGGGCGGAGTAGCTGTCTGGCTAAGAGATGTGAGTTGAAAGGTGTCAAAAAGTCAACCCCTGCCCAAACCTCTTTTATCAATCTGTAGCAAATACCCCAAATGTTAATACCAGAGAGGTTTTTGTTGTTGTTTTTGACTCAGAGCAGGAAATCTGCATTCTAGTTTGGTTTTGGGATTAACTAGCCATAAATCATATATTCTTTCTGGGTCCCAGGGACTAAAATGATCTCTGTGGTCTCTTCCTTCTTTAAGATTCTATAACTAACTGCTGAGACGTGGTGGATTCGTAGAATCTTGGGTCTTAGTGCGTGAAAGTTGGAAAACCATTCTGGTGAGCAGCGCATGCTCAGAAGGACTACTCTGAAGGAGCAGGCAGGAAATATCGCTGTTGTCTACTTCTTGCAGGCAACACTGAGGACTAGCCTGGTTGGGGCCAGAGTTGTGCCTGAAGGGGCATGAGGGAGGAGATGAATCAACAAGGGAGATGGTCTCATGAATGAGGTGAGAGGAAAGAATGCCACGTGGGCCCTTGCCCACTTTCCCAGCCCTGCTGACAATCTCTGATTAGAAGGATTATCTATTCAGATATCTGGTATATACTGTAAAGTTACTAACCTGTTTCCTGGGCTGATTTAATTCTATTGGTGAAAGCCTTCATCTATAAATGTGGCTAATACTCAG
>NW_011893013.1:0-374 GCF_000151845.1 Pteropus vampyrus
AGACGGCCACCTGCACGTGAAATGACAAAGAGCACGCAACGGCAAAATTAAGTCGCCCCATGATTTGCTCGAGCCGTGGTTCTCAAAGGGAGTTCGGCGGACGGGCGCCGACAGCGCCACCTTGAGACGGGTGAGCGATGCAGGCCCGGGCCCCCGCCTGGGCCCCTGCCTGGGCCGCCGAGTCAGACACTCGGCCGGAGTCTCAGAAGCTCCGGACAGGTGACAGGGGTTGCCCGGGGCAACAGGTGGCTATGGATGACCAGAGAGTCACGTCAATGGCGAGAGTCAAGGCCGCAGGAACCAGCGGCTCCGTCTCGGCTTCCCCCTCTCCAGGCGGCAGGAGGGGCCGGGTTTTCACCCCGAAACTCCACGGG
>NW_011893013.1:2250-3032 GCF_000151845.1 Pteropus vampyrus
AGTGTCATTTCCAGTGCTGGGGGAGGCGCCGGCTGAGGGTGGGATTCGTGGCCCAGCGTCCATGGGAGGAGGTGGCCTCAGCAGCCATCGGTCCCGCCGCTTCCATGAGGGTCACGGCGTGGAGGGGCCTCGGTGTGCGGAGCGCCGTCCTCCTGTGCCCTCGTCACCGTGCTGACTCAGGCCAGGCCCGTCAGAGCCGTGGCAGCCAGCGACGCGGGGCCCTTGACCCGGGACTTCGGCCCCGTGGGCTGCTCCCATCTCTCGTCCTGGCCGGTCACCTTGCGGCTGCAGGGTCTCGGCACAGTCGCTCTCGGGGCGTCCGGGGTGTCGGGGTGTCCGGAGTGTCTGGGGCCCCGCAGCACGGGGGTGGGGGGCCCCGTGGGCCATGCGGGCAGAGGGCCGGCTTCTCCCGAGTGGCTGTGTGACGTCCTCACGTGTCTTCTTGCTGTCTGCCAGTTCCGGTACAAGAAGCGGGTCTACAAACAGCCCAATCTGGACGAGAAGCAGCTGGCCAAGCTCCACAGCAAGGTACGCAGGTGCGGCTGTCGCCCGCACCACCGGCCTAGATCGGGGTGCTCGCGGGGTGGGGTTCTTCCTGCCTGACGACCGTACCCTCCCCTGGCGCCCACAGGATGTCCCCCAGGGCCGCCCTTAAATACCTCCATCTCCTTCTGCGTAATGCGGACACATTAGGTGACAACCTGTAGGTGACGTAGTCTCACTTAGAGAGGAACCTACTTAGGGCACGTCTCCCCGGGTGTTTTTGGGGGGAGAGGTGGCCC
>NW_011893013.1:4704-5508 GCF_000151845.1 Pteropus vampyrus
GTTCTGGATGAGCCTGCGTCGGCTCCCACGGTAGCCCCAGCAGCCAGCACGGGCCTGGCACGCAGTAGGTGCTCAGTGGGTGCCTGTCGACTGAGTGAACGCAGGCACGGATGATTGACATCATGTGTGGGGCTGGTGCCTTGGGAGGCGCACGCACACGCGAAGGTCTCGCTGCCTCTGCTGGAAACCAGAGCCCTCGAACCGCGCGTGGGGTTAAATGGCCAGGGGTCCTCGGCCTGGCCAGCGCTGACATTTGGGGCAGGATGGCTCTTTTTATTACTATTATTTTTTAACAGTTCCCAATGAGCATTAACTTTTTCCTCTTTTTTCTCAGTATTAAATTGAGACACGGTTGACTTGTAACACTGTGTTAGTTTCGGGCGTACAATGTAACGATTTGACGAGTGTGTGTGTGTGTGTGTGTGTGTGTGTGTGTGTGTGTGTATCGTGCTGTGGTCGCCACAATAAGTCTAGTTAACATCCATCATCTCACATAGCACTTTTTTTCCTGCGACGAGAACTTTTAAGATCTACTCTCTCAGCAACTTTGAGACATATGACACAGCATCATCAACTGTGTTCCCCTGCTGTGCGTCACACCCCCAGGCTTATTCATTCTATAACTGCAAGTTTGTACCTTTGACCCCCTGCATGCGTCCCCCACCGTTCCCCCCACCCCCACCGCCCGCTGACAGCTACCAATCTCTTCTCTGTATCTATGAGTCTGGTTTTTCACATTTCACGTATAAGTGAGATCGTACAGTATTTCTCTTTCTATGTCTGACTCACTCCACTTAGCATGAT
>NW_011893014.1:0-3457 GCF_000151845.1 Pteropus vampyrus
CGAGCTGCCGAAGTCACCGTGGGCAGAAGGCCGGGGTGCCCCGGATGCAGTATTTGTCTATTTCAAATTTTCCTGTGAAACAAAACAAAACTGCTGTGTGGGGACCCTGCCGGTCCTAGTTAAAGGCTGAATGGCAGTACTTTCCACTGCTGCTTCAAAACACGTGGGGCCCCCACCCGGAGCCCGACTGTCCCATGACGCTTGCAAGAAGGAGCCGTGACCCGACTCACAGGACAGGGACCGAGGCCTCGGCAAGGGTGGGCTCCGTGGGGTGACAGCCGGCTCTCTCCTCTGCAGGGTGCTGCCGGGCCTCAGGCAGAGAGGCAAACGGCCGTGACGCCTACTCTGCGGTTCCCCAGGAAGAGGACGCAGTGGCTGACCCAACCCTCCCGGCCCCCCGGAGATGACAGGGCCTGTGCATGCTGGGTCTTCCAAGGTTCGAGGCCCTCATAAGTTTGCATCCCTCCATTCACCAGCAGGGCTGGACGGTGCCATGCAAAGTGCCAGGTGGTCACCGTCAGCTCTGGGAGCCCCAGCACGCAGCACTGGGGTGGTAGGGTGACCTCTCGGCTGAGCCCGGGGTGAGTGCGTGCTGGTCCCCTCCCCGGAGGCCTCCTCCGAAGTCCTTGCCAGGCCCTTGGGACACTGCCAGCCACACCTCCGATGGTCGCAGTGGCCAGCTTGTAGCCGGCCCCACTGACCACAGTGAGAAAGCACTGGACCACGGGGGCGGCCAGCAGGGCGTTGCCTCAGAGGACACTTTCTACGCTGCTGTGTCAGCTGGACAAGTCCCCCGTGACAATGGCTTGGTGTCAGTGCATGAGGTGGGAGCTTACGATGGAGAGGCAGACACAGGCCCGCCCTCAGGAAGGGGCAGGCGGCTGCAGTGTGGCCGAGCACTAGGTGTGCTTGGCAGGACTGGGCGAAGGAATGAAGGACACCAGGGTCTGCTTCTAGGTCCAGGCACCGCTGAAGGGACCCCAGACAGTCCGAGAACAGGTGACAACGAGCAGGGGTCGGTGCTGGGTGGGAGCCAGAGGGGCTCTGTCCCTCACCCCACAGCCGCCCTGCCCCACGGGGGGCTCTCCTGGTTGTCAAAGCACGGGTGGCACGTTCCCCTGGTCCCTGCACACAAGCGCGCCCTGAGCCTGGAGCGCGCTGCTCACAGGGCCGTAAATCCCCCTGGAATGCCGCCCCTGCCCCCGGCCCCAGCCCAACCACGACCGGCTGGCAAATCCGAGGACAGCTTGTGCCCATCATTTTCAGAGGTGACTTTCATGTCCACGGCACTATTAGTTGTTCACTGTGGAGGACTGAACTCCGGGACAGAAAGTTAACTCACGCAGGAGACCCCAGCCACGTCGCAGCAATGTCTGCCACGTGGTGGACGGTCGGGGCTGCGTGTGGCACGGACACGTGGGAATCAGAAGCTGGACCTCATAGATGGCCCGTAAGGTCCCTTGAAGCCCTGTTCACTGTGAGCGTGACTGGTTATGGGATCCCTTGCTTCTCATCTATGCTGCGTAGTTCCCGTACGGCTGTGCATTAGTGACCGAGCGGCCACAGAAGCCGTATTCGACGACGTCCAGGTCTGCACGTAATCAGCTATGTGTTCATTAACGGCCAGTCACACGCGTCAGCTTTATAATTAGTTATCGTAGGTAAACAAAGCATTTTAACCGGTACGGACAGCTCGCGCTGACTTCCTGTGCGCTGGTTTTTATCTGTAAAATGAGTTGAGACGATTAAACGATCAACCGGACAGATTCCGCAGCCGTTGAAGCCGATTCCGCAGCCAGTGAAGCCGACTCCGCAGCCGGTGAAGCCGATTCCGCAGCCGGTGAGAGTTTCGAGGAGCGTCCGCTCCCTCCCTCCTTTCTCCCCTTAAATAACAGCGCTCAGACATGGACCGCGGCCGGACACCTGCCCGTGCGTTCTCTCACTGCGTCCATGTCAGGGGAGGGTGTCCCCTCACTCCTGCACCCCAAACCAACACGACCGAGGGGATGGTAGCGTCCCACTAAAATCCGATTTTTATTTAAGAAAACGATATCAACCTCTCTGTGCTGTGCCATCTTCAAGACCATCTTTCTTTCCGTGTGTGTTAACAGACAACCATGAGTATCCATCCTTCTCACACGGAGCCTTTGGGACACCGAGTTTGTAAGTGGGGACATGCCAGGGTCACGGTGCCCGGAATTCCTGTCGGCAGGACGACTGAGCGGGTGGGGTGGGACCTGCCCGCCTGTGGAAAGAGCCGCGTTAGCTTCACACAACATCTAGAAATGCCTGAGGAGCGGCTGGCTGTGCCTGCATCTAAGCCCATTTAATACAGAGCTATTATAACGTGAAATATTTTTAAGACAAGTGATACAATCATTTACTTATATCTTTGATATATAGTTTTGAATAGTTAAATATGACTTTTTGGGGGTCTTATCTTAAAAGACAGACTGGCTTAGATTAGATACAAGTAGTAAATTTGACTTTTTCTAAGAAAAACCCATAAATTTTTAAATCATATTTCACTCGTATTAAACATGTGGTTATTGCATTACTAAAATATATCAAAAGAGTTTATGACTTTTAGAAAGTCCGCAATACGTGGTGGACGGAGCGTCTTTCAGTTATTTTTCCCGGCTATTTCCAGTGCGTTTTATTGACAGGAAGCTTCCAAGTGGAAAAGCAGAACCCTGTCTTTAAGTCTTTGACCAGGATTTTCTCTCTGGTTTCGAATCGTGACGATTTTAACCCCGTATAGTTTTATTTCTTAATTCAATCATTTAAAAACGAAGCCATCACTATTTTCAGTGGGCCCTTTAAGGGGCTGATGATCTCACATAACCCGTGCCCCTCGGCTGCAGGGGATGAGCGCTGAGAACATGGACGTCGGAACCTCGCAGGTCCCGAGGAGCAGCGTTTGGGAGGAGCCGTGCCCAAGGCCGTGACGTCCTGGAAGGCATGGCTTGGGGACAGAGTGGCTTGGGGACAGAGTGCCCCAGTGGCACTCCTGCAGCCCCGGCTGGCTGCAGACGCGGCACCCCACCTCTCCCCCGCAAAATGGGTGTGCTGGAAACCCACCGAGCGTCGGCGTCGGCGAGGACACACCGCCAAATTTCAGTTCTCAAGTGACCGTCCGGAATGTGTCTATTCCCTCTGGACGGCCTGCTCGATGAGGACGCAGCCCCGCCTCGTCCTGCCCGCTCTTCTGGTCACTCCGCTGCTGGTTCCTGCTCCACCGCCAGGGCCGTCCCCACCCTGGCTGGTCTCACTGGTCACACACACCCAGGATGATTTCATCCCCTCTCAAGGTTGCGACCATCACCCACCAATTGTGTGCACCCCAAACTTTACTCCCGGCGCAGTCCCTGCCTGGACCTCAGTCCCAAGGCACGTGGCCCGACCCCGCACGTGACCGTCCTCAGGCATTCGGCCTGCGAGGCAGCGCCCTCCGCCC
>NW_011893014.1:3507-6038 GCF_000151845.1 Pteropus vampyrus
TCCGCAGCCGGTGAAGCCGATTCCGCAGCCGGTGAGAGTTTCGAGGAGCGTCCGCTCCCTCCCTCCTTTCTCCCCTTAAATAACAGCGCTCAGACACGGACCGCGGCCGGACACCTGCCCGTGCGTTCTCTCACTGCGTCCATGTCAGGGGAGGGTGTCCCCTCACTCCTGCACCCCAAACCAACACGACCGAGGGGATGGTAGCGTCCCACTAAAATCCGATTTTTATTTAAGAAAACGATATCAACCTCTCTGTGCTGTGCCATCTTCAAGACCATCTTTCTTTCCGTGTGTGTTAACAGACAACCATGAGTATCCTTCCTTCTCACACAGAGCCTTTGGGACACCGAGTTTGTAAGTGGGGACATGCCAGGGTCACGGTGCCCGGAATTCCTGTCGGCAGGACGACTGAGCGGGTGGGGTGGGACCTGCCCGCCTGTGGAAAGAGCCGCGTTAGCTTCACACAACATCTAGAAATGCCTGAGGAGCGGCTGGCTGTGCCTGCATCTAAGCCCATTTAATACAGAGCTATTATAACGTGAAATATTTTTAAGACAAGTGATACAATCATTTACTTATATCTTTGATATATAGTTTTGAATAGTTAAATATGACTTTTTGGGGGTCTTATCTTAAAAGACAGACTGGCTTAGATTAGATACAAGTAGTAAATTTGACTTTTTCTAAGAAAAACCCATAAATTTTTAAATCATATTTCACTCGTATTAAACATGTGGTTATTGCATTACTAAAATATATCAAAAGAGTTTGTGACTTTTAGAAAGTCCACAATACGTGGTGGATGGAGCGTCTTTCAGTTATTTTTCCCGGCTATTTCCAGTGCGTTTTAGTGACAGGAAGCTCACAAGTGGAAAAGCAGGACTCTGTCTTTAAGTCTTTGACCAGGATTTTCTCTCTGGTTTCGAATCGTGACGATTTTAACCCCGTATAGTTTTATTTCTTAATTCAATCATTTAAAAATGAAGCCATCGCTATTTTCAGTGGGCCCTTTAAAGGGCTGATGATCTCACATAACCCGTGCCCCTCGGCTGCAGGGGATGAGCGCTGAGAACATGGACGTCGGAATCTCGCAGGTCCCGAGGAGCAGCGTTTGGGAGGAGCCGTGCCCATGGCCGTGACGTCCTAGAAGGCATGGCTTGGGAACAGAGTGGCTTGGGGACAGAGTGCCCCAGTGGCACTCCTGCAGCCCCAGCTGGCTGCAGACGCAGCACCCCACCTCTCCCCCGCAAAATGGGTGGGCTGGAAACCCACCGAGCGTCGGCGTCGGCGAGGACACACCGCCAAATTTCAGTTCTCAAGTGACCGTCTGGAATGTGTCTATTCCCTCTGGACGGCCTGCTCGATGAGGACCCAGCCCCGCCTCGTCCTGCCCGCTTTTCTGGTCACTCCGCTGCTGGTTCCTGCTCCACCGCCAGGGCCGTCCCCACCCTGGCTGGTCTCACTGGTCACACACATCCAGGATGATTTCATCCCCTCTCAAGGTTGCGACCATCACCCACCAATTGTGTTCACCCCAAACTTTACTCCCGGCGCAGTCCCTGCCTGGACCTCAGTCCCAAGGCACGTGGCCCGACCCCGCACGTGACCGTCCTCAGGCATTCGGCCTGCGAGGCAGCGCCCTCCGCCCATCGGCCAGGCCAGAGCGCCAGGCTGTCTGCCTGCCCGGACTCCTGTCAGCAACACGTTCCAGTAGCCACGACGTCTGCTCTGTTGACTTTATCGCCAGATTCCCCTGGAACCATCCGCTCCCCGCCATTCCTGCGGCCGCATCGGTTCCGACGGTTCTCGCGATCCCTCACTCCGTCTTTACAAGAGCCGTTTAACAGGGCTCGCTCCCCGCTCCCCTGATGCTCAGCCGACAGGACAGCCGGGGGCCCCGCTGGAACACAAGCCCAGGCCAACCTTTCCTCCCGGGGGAGAGGCCGAGCGGCACTCTGTCTCAGTTAAAAAGTGGAACATCTCGAAATGATGATGACAGATGGCGCCCTGAGCGGGCTGGCCCTTCCCGTGTGGGTGGGAGCCGTCCTCAGAGGCTGACCAGGGGACACCCGGGTTCGCGGGCGTGTCACCTGCCCGCCCGTCTAGGCTCTGAGACTGACCCCAGGCGAGGAATTCCCAGGGGAGGCTCCCGGGGCGGGCTCTCCCGCTGAAGACACGGCCGAGCCGCACTCACAGGCACGTCTCTGCCCTCATGGAGTTTTGTGCTAGGAAGTTCGATCGTATTTCTTGTAAAACCATAGCGGAACGCATCGCCTACTACCAGGAGCAATAAATCCCTGCGTGAATTCCATTCCAGGAAATGTTTAGTCTCTACAAGTGGAGGCATCTGTTTTCTGTTGTTGAAGATTTAAATCCGGGTGACCTGGGGTCTCCCCTGGCTCCCAGAGCCAGAAAACCAGACGTATCGGCCAAGAGCTGCAGGCTGCTTAGCTCTGCCGTCTGAGGCCACGGACCCTTCTGCCACCTTTGAGCGGAGGCTTTTCCCGAAGCCCCGAAAGGCGGTCTTGGCT
>NW_011893014.1:7663-8888 GCF_000151845.1 Pteropus vampyrus
GAGCCGGTGACGCGGCGCGCGGCCCCCCGCTCGCCCCTGTGCCGTGGGACGTGCGGTCGAGTGCGGAGTCGTCGCGAGGGCTAGACCGCGGCCAGCAGGAGCGGTGTCGGGGCATTGGGAACAGCGGCCAGTGTGTCTGAGCGTGTGGGGCCATCACCCTCTGCGCTCGCGACGCGGCCGCGCCACCAACACGGGCCCGACCGCAGAGGACGCGCGGCTTTCCGTGGCGGGCACCGGACACTTCTCCTTCAGGGTGCTCTCGCCCAGGGCCCTATGTCGTGTGAGCAGCCCCAGTGAGCGTCTCTGACTGGAGCGAGGCCCTCTGGTTCCACGGGGTGGCCACCATCCAAGACCCCACCACAAGCGGGCCGCTGGCGACGGTCACAGCAGCCGGAGGTCACGGCTCGCGACGTGGCCCAAGCACCAGGGGTGTCCATTCCGATCCACGCAGGGGATGCACGCGCTGCTTCCACGTCAGTATACACTTTCGGAAAGTGACCAGGCACCCAAGGCCGCGGTCACCGTCACCCCGTCAGCCGGCCACCGCACCCGTCCTCCACTTTGCGCCGTCTGCTCGCACCCCACCCACACTCTCTCTGCCACGACTGGCATAACCTGGGGTCTGGAGCCTCTGGGGTCTGAGGGATGAACAAACGGCACTGCCACCTCGTGACCGAGAGGCACCCGCTGGGCTCGCCTCGGAGACGAGAAGGCAGAGCACTTGGGGACGAAGCGCAAGGACTGGGAACGTGTGGCCTGAAGTCTCCGCCTGGATCTGCGACAGTCCCGAAGGGGGAAGGAGGGAAGGACAGGGGCCAGACAAGGGGCTGGAGGTGCAGAGGCTGCACCTCCCCACCTTTCTGTCAGGAGACCTCCCGTCCCTGACTTCATGTTGACCCCTCAGGCCACCAGGGTCCCCTTTCCCTGAAGCACCGGACCATTCTCTGATTTTCATAGCTGCCCACAAGGCCTCGTGGGCGGTCCTTGAACTTGCTGTGAACTCTGCAGCCATCGCCCTGCTCCCCAGTGGCCGGCCCAGCCCGTTCCAAATGCTCAGGATGATGATTGTGAAAAGAATCCCGTGGCTTCAGCAGGAGGCCAGCCAGACCCAGACTCTCTGGGGGAGGAGTGCTGTCACGTCCAGGGGACTGCTCTGCATACTCAGTGTTCATAAATCATGGTAATTAACCCATTTACCGCTTGCCCCGAGAATACTCCCCAGCGG
>NW_011893015.1:0-974 GCF_000151845.1 Pteropus vampyrus
CCCTGCCCTCTATCTCCCCTCCTGGGCTTGGACTATCTCTGCTTTCCCCACTCATCCCTGCCTGGATCAGCTCTGCACTCCTCTGCCCCCAGGTCCGATGCAGCTTGTTCTTCCTGCTCCCCACTGATAAGCCCCTGTCCCTATCCTGGCCACTCAAAGAAGCAGCCTGTCCAGGCCCCTTTCCTTGATTCCACTTTCTTGGGCTGTGCAGCCTCAGGGATGATCCGGCAACCTCTCTGAGCCTCAGATTATCCCACTGAAAATGGTACGATGAGCCCAGACACAAGGCTGTGAGGTTGGCTTGTGCAGTGGGGGTCGGCTTGGGCCAGCAGGATTGTGGCAGAGTTGGCCCTGGCACTAGCAGACTCTCCCCGACTCGAGAAGTCAGTGAGATAACTCACTTGGCTTCTCCCCTCTCTGTGCAGGGAAAGCTGCCCCCACTGTATGGAAAGCCCAGACCGATAAAGGAGCAGACACCAGGTCCTCCTTATCCTCATCATTTCCTGCACCTGCCAAAGGCGGTGGGTGGGAGGAAGGGGAAGGAGACCAGACACCTGGGTGAGTTGCCTGGCCTGATCTGGCCTGATATGGGGGAGCATGGGGGAATAACCCTGTTCGAAAGATGAGAAAGATCAAGCAAGCCCACCTCAGTCCCTGGGACCTCTGCATCCCAGACACCTGGGGAGGGGGCACCCTAAAACCACACCCCCTCAGCCAACCTTTAGGCTCGTGTTCTATCAAAGACAAACTAACTGTTCCTTGCCTGGTCTGCCTCATGCCCCTGATCTGCCCCTGACCTCTCCCATTACACCTCAGGGGGCCCCTTCTGTCCCCTGTCACCTGCCCTCCTCTGCAGCCAGCTCGGAGCAGCTGGTGACTGACTGGCCAGCCAGGCCTTGACCCTGTGCCCTACTCTTGCCTCTTGCTCTCTGGCTATCCAGCTCTCTCGTGCTCCAGCTCATTTGATCTCAACC
>NW_011893015.1:3439-5659 GCF_000151845.1 Pteropus vampyrus
AACCTTCTGTAGGAAGAAAACAAAAACACTGTAGCACATCTCCAGCCGAGGGCTTCTGGGGTGGCATTTCCAGTACATGCTGGTCTGGGCGGTTCTCACAAGCCCTCAGCCCAGTGACTGAGGTCCCCTCCCCCAGGTGGCTCAGATGAGGGTCTGTCTCCTGGGCCTGGGACCCTACACCCACCCGCCCTGTTCTCTTACATCCCGCCCTCTCCTTGGTTCTGAAGGAGTTGGGTTGCCCAAGGGCATGCACAACCCACACAGCAGATTTGTGTGGATTAGAAAAAGGGTCCCCTCAGAATGCATGCAGCTCCATGAGCCCCCTGATTTCATTCAGTCCACCTGCCCAGGCAGTCTTGTGCAGTGAACAACCAGTGCAGCTGAACACTGTGGCCCTACTTGTCCTCCTTCACCCCTCAGCTGCAGGCTCCCTGTGACCACAGGTTTCTGCACTTCCAGAAACTCCCCCACTTCTCTGGGCCTTGGGTTGAGTCTGCTTCTAAACTGGACAGAAGTGAGGTGTTGAGAGCAGTATCTCTGAGAGAGAGAGGCAGAGAGTACATGGTTAAGACTGTTGTTCTCGGTATCAATCTTGACTCTGCCACTTAAGTGCTGTGTGACCTGGGTAGCTACTTCACCTCTCTGTGCCTGTTACCCCATCTGTGAAATGGGAATGCTAACAGCCCTACCTCCTGGAATTGTGATGAGGATGAAATAAATTAATACACATCAAGGCAGAACAGTGCCTGCCCCCAGTAAGGGCCCAGTGAATTCTAATTTCTCTAGCTTCTAATTCCTTCCTGGCCACTTTCCCTTTCCCCTTTGCCCCGCTACAAAAGCCAGGAATCCTCGCACACAAAGCCCTTTCGTGTCACTGCCAGCCGGCAGCGGGTGGGGCTGAGATTAATATTATCCTTATTTTAGGATTGGCTCAGAAAGGTGCTGTGACCAGCCCAAAGCCAGAGCAGGTTAGCCCCCCGGGTCTACTATTCCGGCCCGGCCAGCCAGCATGTGCCTCCAGACTTGCCCTATGAGCCACAGCAGATAGACATCTTGCTGACCCAGCACCTTGCCTGGCCTGAGGTCTCAAACCAGTGCAATAACTTCGGACAAAGCTCAACAGCACCGGGGTGGGGGTACTTCCTGTTGGGACACTTGGGCTCAATGCTGTACTGTCTCCACCATCAGCCTAAAGGTTCCAAGGCCAGGTGGGAGGTAGAGCATTGCAACGTCTCCTTCCGGTCAGGGGGAAATATTCTGGACATGTCTTTTTGTCTCCCTTGACCTTCCACCTTGTACTAGGTGGGATTGGGGATATGCCCCCATGCCAAACTCCAGAGAGTCCCCAGGGGCAGAATGGTGCAGTGGGAAGTATCTGGTCTTGGTGAAAATCACTGTTTAAGATTTGATTGACTTTGAGCAAGTGACTTAACCTCTCTGAGTCACAGTTTGCTGATCTACAAAATGGATAGACAAAAATTACCCGCCTTACAGGGTCGTGAGAATTCCACCTAAGGGGTACAGATAAGGCAGGGCTATGAGGAAGTCCCCTGGGGTAAGGTTTCTGGGAAGGCTCAATCCCAGAGAGACTCCCCACACACACTCTGGAGGTGACCACTGCCTCACAGAGCCACAGAACCCTCTACCCCCACCTCCTCAGACACTCCCTTGGGCATATTCAGAGTGGGTCACTCACACACATCACACATGCATACATGCCACCCACTCACCCAACAGAATGACACCCAAAGAGACTCCTTCCACCTCTGCACACTCAGCCCCTCCAGTCTCTCCACACGGTCACAGACACCACCATACCAAGAACGCCTCACTCCAGGAAGGACTAGCTGAAGGAGCACCCACTCTTCCTCCCTACCTGGCCCTATGTTTTTCTCTCCCCTTGTCCTCTGACCCCACCCATAGCTTCACCTCATCTCCTTATCCGGACATCCCCTAAAGCACCAGCCAGGCGTCCTGGCAGTTAGGCGGAGCAGTCAACTCCCAGACAACATAGCCCTGGGATGCACAGTTCACAGGTGGGGGAGATGCCAGGGAAGAAAGCCGATCTAAGGGCCACACGCAGCCCTGGCCCTGGGGCCATCCTTACGGCCCACCTACCACCTCCAAGGAGCCTTCCCGAGGAGCCTGGGCAGGTATCGAAGGCAGCTTCTACCCCTTTCCCTTCCAACCCGCATCTCCGACTCCCCGACTGTCGCCCCC
>NW_011893015.1:5709-6021 GCF_000151845.1 Pteropus vampyrus
ATCCCCTAAAGCACCAGCCAGGCGTCCTGGCAGTTAGGCGGAGCAGTCAACTCCCAGACAACATAGCCCTGGGATGCACAGTTCACAGGTGGGGGGGATGCCAGGGAAGAAAGCCGATCTAAGGGCCACACGCAGCCCTGGCCCTGGGGCCATCCTTACGGCCCACCTACCACCTCCAAGGAGCCTTCCCAAGGAGCCTGGGCAGGTATCGAAGGCGGCTTCTACCCCTTTCCCTTCCAACCCGCATCTCCGACTCCCCGACTGTCGCCCCCACCCCCACCCCACCCAGGCCTGCCTGCTCAGGACCATTAA
>NW_011893016.1:0-466 GCF_000151845.1 Pteropus vampyrus
CGTGGGGCCGCACACAAAGCGCTATCTCCGTCAAGTTACGTATTTTATAAAAACACGTAAGCGTCACGGTTCAGGGCGTAAGGGTTGGAGGATGTGCTATGTGTTCTTCATTTCAGCCTTTTTCTGGCAGAATTTTCTGTCCAGTGGAACATGACCGGACAGCCGCGATCCGCCCCGCCCCAGGCCACTGCGGGGTGGAGCCCTGCGACGGGGCACCCTCCCCCGCCCTGGCGACCTTGGGGCCAGCACCCGGGGCCCTTCAGCTCTGTGGGGACGCTGTGGGGACGCTGTGGGGACGCTGCGGAGGTGCCTCCTGCAAACGCTCCAGGGTTCTCTGTCGCTCGCACACCCTGGGGCCTGGGCTCCCTTGGACACCTGCTCTGGCTGTCCCCACATTCGGGCGTCCAGATCAATCTGCTCACGTGGGTGGGGCTGGCTCTCATGTCCCTTTACACAGTTTAGGGAC
>NW_011893016.1:3091-4323 GCF_000151845.1 Pteropus vampyrus
CCCTTTCCCGCGTCCCGAGCCGGCCTGTGCTTCCGCCAAGGAGACCCTCGCTGACTGGGAGTGTGTGCAGCCGCCCAGCTTGTGCTGGAGGGGGCGTCACCCGTGCAGCAGGGAGCGCCCTCGCACGCGCCCCCACCCCCGCCCCCGCCCCTGTAACGCTGGTCCCTTGCTGATCGCGCCTGTGAGCGCCACCTGTCCACAGGCGGCCCCCAAACACCATCCACTGTATGCTCAGGTCCCCACGATTTTGGTCTGGTTGTGAGCAGGCAGCAAAGGGCCTCATCAGCCACCTGGGCACCTGGGGCTGGCCGCTCGGCCCCTTGGCGGTCCCCTTGCACCTGATGCAACCCTCGAGGCCCGGCGACTCCTTCCGGTCACTGGGTGACACTGTGGACAGTGCTAACAGGCGTCACTGTCATACACGCTTTTCTTTCCCGTGTCCGAGGCGCATCCTCGGGCGTGGGTCTGAGGTTTCGGGGACCCTCACCGCGGAAGGTCGCACACAGGATTAAGCCGAGTGTGAGCCGCAGCAGTGTTTTGCGTAGTCCTGACCTGGAGACCCCTGAGCCTCCGGAACGACGCGGCCGTGCCAGGCCTCACGTCGCGCCCCGTCTGTCCAGGGCCCCCCAGCGGCACGGGCTGCAGCAGCGACGGCAGGATTCCGCGTCACCCGGCTGCACTGGGAAGCTCCGAGAGACCGTCCGGGCTCCATCCGTGGCTGAACGGCCTTCGGAGGACGAGGGAAGGATGGAGGGGGCAGATGAAAATGGCTCCTGGACAGTGGAGCGAGAGGGTGATTCGAGTCTGGAGTCGCAGACCCGACGTCTGTTCTCTGCGGGCAGAGTTGGCTCCGGGCATTTGGAAACTTGCGGGACTGGGCGGGGGCCGAGGCTGCAGGTGACCCCTGAGGCAGCGACGCTGACCCACGCAGGGCGGGGCTGGATGGTCCGGGGACCCGGCGCTCCAGGGGCGCGTCTGCCCGGTGGTGCGGGAGGGGCAGCACCCCGCCTGCACAGCGCCCGCCGTGGGCGACCCCCACGAGCCGGACTCCAGCGGTTCCGAGCCTGGCGTGAGCGTTCACAGAACGTCTGGCCGGGTTCCACGGAAGCGGCGTTTCACACGAGAGCAACGTGGCGGGATCTCTCCCGGGCCGTGGGCTGACGCGGGCCCGTTGCTGCCGCAGGCCCTGCGGGACACTGAGGCACGCGGCCAGCTCCCGGCCCCGGCCCCCG
>NW_011893016.1:6913-12254 GCF_000151845.1 Pteropus vampyrus
CCACTCATGTGCCTGGGGACCGTGGCGGCAACTTACGTTCCAGTCGATGGTGGCGAAGAAAGGATGACGCTTGATCTCCTCCACTCCGTCGCTGCTGGCACCTGAGACGGGGACAGGCGGCGAGTGAGCACCAGGACGAAGGTGTCGGCAGACGCCTTCCCTGCGAGATTTTAAATACTCGATGACCTAGCACGGGACCCGCCCTGGAGGGCAACTCCGGGAACCTTTCCGCAGAGAATTACTTCGAAAGCGAATTGGCACTTGGTTGACATAAGTAAACATCGATTTTAACACGTGCTGAGGTTTCTTAAGCAGGACGGATCAAACCGAAGTGGCGTTTCAATTGTTCTGTCTTTAGTTTGTGGAAAAGGGACGTCAAACAGGTTGGAAAAAGTGCCACCACTGTGCGTGACAACAGTGACTCCTGGACGGCACGCGAGCCCACGGTCCCCGTGCTGGGACAGTGCATGAGAGTGTCCCCACCCCCACCGCAGGGCCTTCTGCTGTCAGTGAACTCGAGGGAAGAGCTGGGGCATGTCCCCTCCGCGGCGGGCACAGGGCTTACCCAGACGGTTGCAGGGGTTCCGCTTGAAGAGAGCTCGCAGCAAGCTCTGGGCCTCGGGGCTGAGGAACTGGGGCATCCCCAGCTTGGCTCTGCAAAGCAAGGAGACTCAGGAGAGGCGGCCCCAGGGGACCAGCTTCTTCCGTGCCCAGTCGCCACCCACAGACAGCCCGTCTCACCCCGAGTGACCCCGGGCGGCGGTGCCCTGACGTTTAGGTCTTAGGGCCTTTGCCCTCCCGGAGGTCGTGAGGACCCAGAGCGCATCTGCGTATGTGGGCTGTCCACACAGGAGATTAAAGCAGAAAGCCTCATGCCGGCTGTTTAGTCATTTATTTAAAGAGTAACACAGCTGGCAAGAAGAGATGAGGCGAAGCCACGGACATAAGCAGCAGGTGTCCGGGCGTTACGGACGGTTCCCAGAACAGTGACAGAGGCCTCGGCGAGCAGGGGCGCCGGCCACATGGGGACTGGGGGCTGGGACTTGGGGGGCCTCTCGCCCGCCTGTGTGCCCACTCTGCTGCCCAGGGGAATTGGGACCACCGCTGGGCGCCGCCCCCTCCGAACGCGGTCACTCCCACGTGACCCATGACGGGCCACACCTGCGATCTGTGGGAGGGACTAGTCTAGCTTCAGGGAGAGCACACATCTTGTTACCCCTTAGGATGGAAAGAAACCACGGTCATCAGCACAAAAACAAGGGGCCGCAGCTCTGCATGTCATTCACAAGGTGAGGCCACCTACCGCGGGAAGGCGCCAACGAAACCCCTTTTTAGGGTCCCCCCTCCCCTTCCATTTACGCAATGGCGTCATCTGCAAGACCTAAGCTTTTTAGGTGCCTCTCGACTTTGCAAAGCTTACAGAGCACGTGCAGGGTGACAGAGAGCTGGTGGGGAGGGCGGCGGCTTTGTGACGTCCCCTCAGGACCACGGCTTTGTGATGTCCCCTCAGGACCACGGCTTTGTGACGTCCCCTCAGGCCCACGGCAAGTGCCCTCCGAGGCTCAGCGGGGAGATGCTGCTTTGGAGTCCCTGACACTCGTTTCCGGCCACCTCCCCACTGCACGCACCCGCTCCCCGAGGCCGCTTCTCTGCCCCCGCAAGGCCGCTTCCATCCTCCCTCTCCCCTGCCAAGGCCACTTCCCTCCCCCGCCAAGGCCACTTCCCTCCACCCAGGGCTCTCCCTCTGACATCTTGTCTAGGAGCCGACACCGAACATGTGACAGCAATGTGACTTTCTGCGGTCCTAAGAGCAAAGTCCACACGCGTGGTGAAGGACGCCTCACGAGAATTCAGGAGGAAGTCATGTTTGCATTCCGTCACCCGGGCAAGCCGGCGGGAGAGCCCAGGCACCTGCACGGGGGGTCGCGGGGGACGGTAGGAAGCCCGTGCCTGCCTTCTCTGGAGCCCCGGGCCCGGCCCTGTGAACCTGGCCTTGATTCCTGAGGTCGCCAACCCTCCCGTCTGAAGACTGCGCCTCAGACAACGTGGAGGGCTCTTCCTGACGGAAGACCCAGTCTCTGGTGGAAGACTCCATCGGAATTGCCTGGCGACCCTACTCACAGCTGGCATTCAGCTCGGGAACGGTCACTGCTGCCAACGCCCACCTGACTGACAGCCCCGGTTTCAAGGGCTGATGCTCTTGGCATCGGGGGGCTGGCAGGTACAGGGCAAACCGTGGCAGGGGGTCCCCTACTCACTTGAGGACGAGGGCCATGGTCTCCTTCCTGTCCTTCCCCTGGAATGGCAAGGACCCCGTCAGCATCTCGAACTGCAGGGCGACACAGAATGGGACAGTGAGTGCTCGGGCCGAGGACTGAACAGCGGGGAGCCCAGGCGGGCAAGATGCAAGCGGGGTTCAGCCGTGGGAAGCCCGACCGCTGTGCGGGGCCGCCACCGGGCCGGGAGCGCGGCGGGGCCGGAGCTGCTGCTCAGTGGGGAGGGGCGCGCGATACACAGCCAGTGACGGCGGCAGGCGGCCGATGCTGAGTGCTGTGCAGAGGAAGTGGGGCGGGTGATGGGGACGGCGCCGGCCGCCACGCCGCCCATCTGCTCTGGGGTTGGTGGGGAACCCCGTCCTTCTCTGGTGGGTGCTGGGGAGGGGGCCGAGTGAGGAGGAAGCAGGGGACCGCTAGGTCGGGCCAGACACCGGTGGCCCGTGAGTACAGCCTGTAAGTAATGTCTGTAAAAACAAGACGGCACGAGTGACCCCGCCCCCGCCCCCGCCCCCGCCCCGGGCTCATGGCTCAGAAGACACAGGCTGACGCCCGCCGGGGGGAGCTGCACAAACACAGGACCCTGAGTGCAGGCTCCCCGTCCCACAGGCAGCCCTGATGACAGGGACGCTGGGGCGGTGGCCTGGGACTGCAGGGTCTTACCAGGACGACGTGTCCACCTGACCACGTCCGATGAAAGGGACTAGGGTGGCAGCAACCACAAACCCTTTTCTTAAAAAGAAGACACTGAATCCAACGGAAACGTGTAAAAGCACTGACCCCACCTAGTGTCTTCATCGCTTCAAACTAGACGAGACAGACTCAGGGCAGGTGTCCGTACCATCCCGCCGACCTGCCCTCGTCCTGAGTCTTCACTGCACGTGTCTCTGCCCCTTCAAAATTTACCCTCTGGGGTTTTTCCCTCCGTTATGAAAATCTTGGGAGATACATCAACGCAGAGAAACCAAAAAAAATCTCCTGTAACCCCATTATCCAAGGAGAGCCCCAGCTAACATTTGCTCTCTCCCGCTAATGCTTTCTTCAAGCAGTTTTTTTAAAAAAAATATAGATAAGGTTTTGTATACTAACTTTTCACAGAATAGTACAAAACCTTTCAATGCTTACATAACCTTCATAACATCACTTACACGTGGATACGCCAAAGTTTAACAGTGTATCTACTGTCGGACACTTCGAATGTTTCCAGTCCCTATTTTAAGTAACACTGAAACGTACATAAAGGTTTTCCTAAGATTGGGGGTCACCTTTATGGCAGTCTTCCAGGAGCGAAATCACGAGCCTAAAGAAATGAACGTATTTAAGGCCTTGTTAATATTACTGGTCTACTTACTGAAAAGTAGAATTTTAAAATAAAAATTTAAATCCCTGCCCATTCAGATGTCTGAGGCCGGCTCGACCATTCAGTGAAGGCACACGGAGCAGACAGGCTGCAGGCAAACAATCATCATGTATAAAAAAACGAGACTAAGGGGGTCCAGTGAGAATCTAAAAACAGACGCACACAGTAAATGCAAAGGCTGGCACTCCGGCTGGCAGATGAGCTACTCGTCCGATAAAACAGGACACTCTGTATAAGCCGATCATGCAGATTAAAATCTCTCTTAAAACAGAATCGCGTTAGTAAAAGAAATTCTCTTCCTGTTGTTTCCCCTCGTCTCCCTCTGTCCCTCTTTCTTTCCCGAGTCCAGTGTGAACGATTCCACGTCGGCGCGAGCCTTGCTGGCCACGTGAGACGAGAAAGCCAGTCACTTGCTCACTTGACACTCGCCGTTTACTCTGCTACCCAGACAGCGCCCTCCAGACGCCCATATGTCACGTTTGCTCCGGGCCAGCGACACATCGCACACGTCTGCCGGGTGACATGGCGACTCGCTAACGCTCGGGGTCCAGAGCCTCGTGCCCTCCACCCCCTCTTCCTGCCTCGGCAGCCAGCTGCGCAGTGGGAGGCCCCTCACCACTCCCGAACCCACAGAACATCCAACGCGACGGTGTACGCAGGTGTCCGATCAACGCTTCTTGGAGGTGACGATGGTGGTGGCCAAGGACAGACAGTTCCAAGGACATCTGCCCCGCAGAGAGCCAGACACAGCCGGCACTCCAAGCCCATGGGGCCGAGCAGCGGACCCAGAGACCAAGTGGCCGATGCCCCCCGAGGCCCTGGGACCAGCCTCAGGCTCCCCAGCCACACCTCGGAACCGGAACCGCGGCTGGGGCAGCCCGTGGTTCTGCGGCCAGGGGCTGGGCGTGTGCGGTGGGAGACGGGCGGGCTGCTGCTGCGGGGGTGGCTGGGAATGCGCACGCGCCTCCTCGGACCTGGGAATGCGCACGTGCCTCCTCGGACCTGGGAATGCGCACGTGCCTCCTCGGACCTGGGAATGCGCACGCGCCTCCTCGGACCTGCTCAGATCCCTGTGGCCTCAGCCTCCTCCTCTGCGGAATGCACGAGACGGAGGGGCCTGGGCAGCCCTGGGGCGCCACGAGGCCGCGCTGAGCCGGTGGCGGACGGCGGGCCGTCAGAAGTCTGCTGCACGCTGGGTGGCCGAGCACGGAGCCCGGCCGGCAGGGCAGGGAGGGCCACGCGGGGGTGGGACGGGGCGCTAGCACCATGTCCATCACGACGACGGATACCCGGTGTGGACGGTGTCTGGGTATATGCTCTGTGAACACGTGATCTCAAGAAAATTCAAGTTTCTGAATGTCGATGCAAAAACCTTTAGCTCCTTGTATAGTTTGGCTCGTGATAGTTTTTACGACTAAGTAGAAGGATTTTGAAGAAAAACGTTTCACGGGAAATCACTGCATCCTGTGCAATCCCCACGTTAAACCTGTGCGTGCACTAAGTATAAAGAAGGCTGACCCTTCACGTAGCTGTGTCCTTGGTTCAGGACGGTGGGGACGCGGGGCAGGCAGGGGCGGTGTGGTGGAAAGGCCGGGGGTGGGGCTGGTGGCCGCCTCCGTGTCCTGAGTCACGCATCTGGCCTTGCTCTGCGGGGCGAACCCCGGTCTCTGAGCCAGCCTGGGGGAGCGCGGGGCGGCGGGGGCGGGCG
>NW_011893017.1:0-555 GCF_000151845.1 Pteropus vampyrus
AAATCTTAAGTAAATGAAACGTTATAGCACAACTGACTTTGAGTAACAAATGACCAATTTAAAGTCAGTGCTTAGGTGACAGCACCAACTGCTAATTTCTAGAGGTTTTTCATAAA
Source organism: Pteropus vampyrus (assembly GCF_000151845.1). Taxonomy (NCBI): domain Eukaryota; kingdom Metazoa; phylum Chordata; class Mammalia; order Chiroptera; family Pteropodidae; genus Pteropus; species Pteropus vampyrus. The sequence goes on from NW_011893017.1 coordinate 117, forward strand.
GAATGCATGCCCTGCTTCCTAATTAGGGGAGAGGTGACTCGTTCTGTATACTTTGGATGGTCACCTGAAAGGTCAACATATTGCAAAGGAAGTTCTTTTTAATGCTGGACTAATTTTCAGAGCATACCTTTCTATTGTCATATTTTTGATGTGTAATCGTCATGTGTATGTGGCACAGTGTTTAAAACAAATTCACATAGTTTCAAAATGTTAACAGTTTATGACCCTTTCCTGAATCTGTGTAATGACAATTAATGGTCTCTCTGTTCTCTTATACTAGTTGGTTTTTCTTTCCAAAAATAATTCCACCAGTTCTACTCAAAAGAATATTCAGATTCTTTCCACTCTAAAATTGTTCTTTTTTTCCCTCTTTTTGAAGACCTCCAGATAGCAACTTGAAGCATTTCATTGATTTAAGTTTGTGTTAATTTGTGAAAAG
>NW_011893017.1:605-1161 GCF_000151845.1 Pteropus vampyrus
CTCTAAAATTGTTCTTTTTTTCCCTCTTTTTGAAGACCTCCAGATAGCAACTTGAAGCATTTCATTGATTTAAGTTTGTGTTAATTTGTGAAAAGACTGAGTGATGCCTTCTAAATGTCATACTCTACCATAGTCATTTTTGAAAAAAGGAATATCCTTTTTTTTTAATTCAACCTTTCTTGGGAGCATGTTTTGTCCATACGATTCACTTCAGTTTTCCTCAAGTGGTATACATAAAAGATTTATAAAGGCTCTCCACCTGTGTGATAGTTCATCATGATACATGGGAAGGGTGTTTTACAAATGCTGGAGTGTGATGAAAGGTGAGGCCACACTAGAGATGACAGTCATTTAAAGAGAATTCACCTACACATCTTTTTATTTAATACCTGTTTGATACCACCAAAATCAAAAGCATTTGTAAATGAAACAGTGACAGCTTTCAAAGTTAGAACTGATTGTTAGGTCTTCAAAATATTAGATTTTTTTCATAATTGTTTTTCTGGGTGAAATATAACTATGTTGTCTTTTGCTATAATAATAAAAGCATCTCATA
>NW_011893017.1:2951-5334 GCF_000151845.1 Pteropus vampyrus
GCAAGTAGAACTATTTTAATAAAGCTTTATTGAGGAAAGTAGAAACTCTGTTTCATTTCTTTCTTAATATCCTAGAATCTTAGAATATGAGATCCTTTTGTGACATTTAAGCCAATACTTTTATTTAAATGAAACAAGAATTAAGTCACTGAGAAGTGACTAAATAAATTGTTGTCAGATCCACTCTTTTGATATCCAGTTTAGCATTACTTATACCATATTGGTAGCCTCATCTGATTCAAATATATGGACTATCATATAGAGATATAATTTTTAGGTTCTGGTGTGATAATTTAACCTCACACAACCCTTTGAATTTATATACTCCTTAAATCATAGGAAAAATGAGCTATATGTTATTTTATCTAATTAGAGTAAAACTTACACTGCCAGTTAGTGCCAAAGATGATGAGTAGTTACTAACAGCTACCTATACTCTTCTATTTTCAGCTTAACTTCTTTATTGAAGAAAATAAATATTTTTAGTCCTTATTAGTTTGTATTCCTCATTAGCAATTTATGATAATATAAGAAAAAAAGCAGTCTTAGGTACAAAAAGCTGTACACAAAATTAATCATTTCTATGTGCTAATGGAATATGTAATTAGGCAAAAATAGAAGAAGCTAAACAAATATGAAGTGAAATTTTAAAAGAAAAGATATGTGTATATAAACATCAAAAGAGGAGTAATTTTAGAGATGACCTGTCTGATCCAAGTGATTCTAAAAAATTTAGAAAGCATTTACTTTATTTTACTGATTCTAAAGTGCCATCAATTGTAGGATGCACCATTATTTTATCTGCCACCAAAAAAGAGAAAACCAATTAAACCATGCCTTCTTATCTCATTAATTAAAAGACACATACTGCTTTCTTAAATGTTAAAATGTTTTTTGAATGTGCATAATAGAATTGAAGAAATATGATGTCTTAAGCTTAAACACATAGGAAATGATTACCTCTAAACTCAATGTTGGTTGTCTTTCCCATGGAAAGCCCTTGACATCCAATATCCTGTCATTTTATTACAAGGAGAAATTTTTTAAATGACCACAATTTTTTTTTTTTAAAGAAAATAATTTCAATCTATTCCTGCTCTTGGATGACAATAGTAGCAAAATAAAAACCTTATGTGAAGTTAGTTTGTATATATGGCTTTTCAGGGAGGAGAGAGACATATTCCACAATGCTATAACATTATAACAGTAAGCATACATGTTAAAGTATGTGGCTGTCCTTTCAAAGCTTGTGTACTAAATTGTAACCTGTTGACAAGCTGTCTTATCTGTGCTCTGCTGAAATGCACTTCTGTTTGGTCCCATTATTTTATCACTTCTCTGTGTGTTCTCTTGTTTGAAAGCCTAAGTGTCAATAAAGCTGTACTCAGTGATTCACAGAACTCTGGTGCCTTGGAGCCAAGCGTGGAAGCTACCGCCCTAAGTGCTGGGAGCAGGCCTGGCAGGATTTAGAGCTGTGATCTCTCTTTTCCAGTTCTCCACTCTCACCTTTTGTACCTGCACCACTAACTGTGACTAGGCCCACTGCCATTCACAGGGAAAGGAAAAGAGGAGGCAGAAGAGGAAAGGTGGGGGGACTAGAAAACACCCTCCAGCCATCTGGGCCTACCTAAAGGAAGAAGATGAAATTAAAGATCACAAAAACTTGCTAACCATGTCACTCTCAGGCAATTCCACCTTGAACTCAAAGGTGTGTATTCACAAAGTGTAAACTGTGTTTTAATGAATAGGAAAAAGAAAAACACTACTGTCTATCTGTACTAAAAAATGTTTTAAGTATCCAGAGTGCAACCGTATTCTTTTCTAAATTCCTCTAAATTGTGCTGTAATCCACAGTGTCTCAACTTTGGCACTGTTGACATTTTAGGCTATGTAATTATTTGTTGGAAGGGGTGGGGACTGTCCTGTTTATTGTAGGTTGTTTAGCAACATGACTTTCTTCTACACACCAGATGCCAGCAACAGTCTTCCCCCAATTATAACAACCTAAATTATCTCCAGGCATTGCCAACTGTCCTCTGGGAGGAAAAATTTCTACCCAGCCCCTACCCCTACTCTACTCTATTTGAGAACCTCTGCTCTAATCTCTTCAAAAAGAAAAGCTCCAGAGAATGGAGCAAAATCCAAAATAATAACAAATTATCATTTGCTCACCTACAAAGAACCAAAAGATGTTCCTTATTCTAGAATTGACTGATACCATGCAGAGAGATAATATCGGATTAGAGCTGTTTTATACTATTAGTCTGACCTTAGCATGGTTACATATGTTGTGATTTCAGTCTATCACAAAGAAATGATTAATATCACCCTTAAAAAATTGCCTGAATCTATCTTGTGCCTAGTAAACTTCTTTTGCTTTTTT
>NW_011893018.1:0-2199 GCF_000151845.1 Pteropus vampyrus
GCTTTGCTATTATATAAAGACCTTCTTTAGCCTTAAAAATAATTCTGCCTGAATTCAGCTCTCTTTGATATTAATATTTTGACCTGTTTCTTTTTCTGTGTACCAGCAGGTATGTCATTGCCCATCCTTTTACTTGTAATATGTCTGAAGCACTTTGTTTTACATGAACTTGGGGAATATACCATCTAGTTGTATATTCTTTTCCAATTCCATCTGTCTTTATCCATCAGTCCTACCCCACACACCACTTCAAATTCTCTCATTGCAGCCCCAAGTGCTGCAGTGGCCAGTTCCAGTCAGGCTTACATCACTTTCCTACAACTACATCATGACAGTACCTTGAACTATTTCTCTCACTTCCAGCCTCAAGTCTTCTCTGATGCCAGAGACACTCCTGCAATTCTAACAATTATGTGACCTGGAAGAGCTAGGAAATTAAAACCCAATGAGGCAATCCTTGATCAGTTAGGACTGGAACTCATGGATAATATATCCCCTTTCTTCCTGGCACTGATGGTTTTGAGAAGTATTTCATAATAAGCAGGCCTACCAGTGGCCAATCTCATAAAGCACCCTTGCATTGGCTTTTCTTTCCTTTCCTGTTTCATTCCCCATCGCTCACACCTAGTCCCTGAATCATATTTCTAGATAAGCCACACACAGGTAAGCAGTCTCAGGCTTCATTTTTGTTAGAACTCAGGCTAAAACATTCTAAGCTAATCTACTGTCACCAAAAGTCCAGGCACTCCGGCCTCCTGTTGCTCTTAACACACAACACTCGTCCTGGGTTTTCATACGTTGCATTTGCTCTTCTCTCTATCTCACACACTCTCTGCAGACTCTTGCAGTACCATAATTGTTTAAGCATAAGTTTAAATGCCACCTCTCCATAGACACCTTCCCTAAGCAGTATAACTAAAGTAGCCATCTCCCCATCTTTGGATACCCTCTAGCCCACTTTCCTTTTAAATTTTGTAAAATTACATGTAGTTTGCTTCTTTCTATTAGAATATATGCACAATGAAGCAGGGGGCTCTGTCTAATCTAATGCTTTATCCAAAGCAGTTGGAAATGTTTGCACAGAAATATTTGTTGAGTGAATAAATTAATACTCTAAGAAAAAATTTCCTTTGAATAAAAGTTTGTCACTTTCATAGGTATTTGTATGGTGTTAGGTCATTGTTTATGTTACGCTTTGTTTTACAGCTCCCTTTGTTTTCTATATCTTGATATTTGGTTTCTATTTTCTTTATTTTATGTATAGTTCAGGTGTTTCTTCCTGATAACTTAGAAAGCTTATTACCCATGTTGTGTTCTTCTGATGGTTACTTTGATAACTTTTAGTAATATATCTAAGCCACTATTTCTTGGTTTCTTATGTTTATGAATTACCTATTGACTTTTAGAACACAATATGAAAAAATTAACAACCATACTTCCTTCAGACACTTCTGATTTTAATTTGTTATATTTTCATTTTTTCTTTATTGATGTTAGGTTCAAAAAGGTCTTTCTACTATTTGAAATTCATGGCTCATTTTTCCTAAAGGATAATAGATTTGTGAAAATGTTCCATGTGGTCTGGAAAAAAAAAGGTGTCATTTCTTTAGTATATAAAGTTTGAAATATATTGAATTAATGAGCCTTTAAATTGTGTTACTGACATCTTCCCATGTTCACTTCTGTTGATTTTTCAAAGATTGAAAGACATGCTTTAAAATCCCCTATTATTTTTCTCTGTTTCTTCTTTATCTAAATATATAAAGTACTTTAAAATATTTTTGTTTGTGTTATAATTGCCTTTTACTGAATGAGAGAGAGAGAGAGAGAGAGAGAGAGAGAGAGAGAAAGAGAAAGAAAAAGACTCAATGGTTTGTAATGCTTTTTGTGCCTTGATTTCATTTTGTCTGCTAAGAATTTGGTATTCTTTCTATCAGGTTCATTTCCTTGATATTTTTTCCCAAATTTTTAACTTCTCTGGTTTTCCAGCTTTAGCTTTTATGAAGTAGTTGGATTAGGGTTTTCCTTCTGGTTTTCCTTAATGCTGTATGTTAACCTTAATATTTTAATAGTTGAGCATTTATTCACATTTTATTTATTATTGTATCAATTCTCTAGGTAAATTCAAGATCCGTTTTCTCTTACTCCTCCCACTTCACTAAGCAAATCTTTGATAATATATTGGCAAAGTCCATTTTA
>NW_011893018.1:2249-3013 GCF_000151845.1 Pteropus vampyrus
AGAGAGAAAGAGAAAGAAAAAGACTCAATGGTTTGTAATGCTTTTTGTGCCTTGATTTCATTTTGTCTGCTAAGAATTTAGTATTCTTTCTATCAGGTTCATTTCTTTGATATTTTTTCCCAAATTTTTAACTTCTCTGGTTTTCCAGCTTTAGCTTTTATGAAGTAGTTGGATTAGGGTTTTCCTTCTGGTTTTACTTAATGCTGTATGTTAACCTTAATATTTTAATAGTTGAGCATTTATTCACATTTTATTTATTATTATATCAATTCTCTAGGTAAATTCAAGATCCGTTTTCTCTTACTCCTCCCACTTCACTAAGCAAATCTTTGATAATATATTGGCAAAGTCCATTTTAACAAAGGTTTTTGCAAGAGCAGTTTCTTTTGGGGATTCTACTTCTCTTCTCTCTCCTGTTATGTCTGCATTAACATAAGCCTAGAGTTGCCTCCCACTTAGGAAGAGGCTTCTTATAAGCCCACAGGACAGGAAATTTGGAATGAGCAGTTTCAACAAATTGTGCTCTACCTTGAAGGACAACATTCTTTTCCCCTCGATGTGTTTTATCTGTAGGTTATATTTTCATTAAGTTGAAAAAGTGTGGTTAAAGCAAATGAATTAATATACTAGGAATATAATAGTGAAGGAGTGAGTTGGGCAAGCTAGGAAATATAGTTTCTGCTTTAGATCTCAAATCCATTTGCCAGTTTGAGAATGTGTCTTTTCTCTCCATGTGGTCCAGTTCAGCTCAGCATAAGACTACA
>NW_011893018.1:4394-4701 GCF_000151845.1 Pteropus vampyrus
ATATAGAACAAGCCATGTCAAGATTGGTAGGAGAGGTGGAAACACAGAATGGGCTGCTCATACCCATATATGATGGCTAAATATCAGGAGGGATACCTTGGTTTTGGAGATCTCTCCTGAAGAACGAGAGGTTCCAGCCCCACACCAAGCTCTGGGGTGGTTCCTAGGGTTCCAATTCCCCAAAACTTCTGGCTGTGAAAAAGCAGAGATTGTGGTTGAGTGAGATGGAGGGCTGCTGGAGTCCCAGGCACTCCTCTTAAAAGTCCAATGCACTAACTTACTTAGTAATGTACTCACTCTGAACTCG
>NW_011893019.1:0-1142 GCF_000151845.1 Pteropus vampyrus
TTGGTTTCCCTACCTGGGGAAGGAGACAACAGCACCTGCCTGGCAGGTCCTTGGGGAGCGACTGATGACTTACGGTAGCACCCGGCACACAGTAGATGCCGACAGCAGCACCACCTCCCTTGGGGTCAGACCAACGAACCTGTGTTTGACCCTTCCTCTTTCTGACCCTGTGGTCACTTGGCCTCTCTCCCCACCTTGGTTTCCCTACCTGGGGAAGGAGACAACAGCACCTGCCTGGCAGGTCCTTGGGGAGCAACCGATGACTTACGGTAGCACCCGGCACACAGTAGGTGCCTTCTGAGCAACAGCTCCATCTTCCCCCGGAGCTGCGAGGCTATAGCTCTGCGCCCATCAGCGGCCTCAGACCCTCTCCGCAGCATGTTCCTTCCGAGAGCCAAGGTTCCAGCAGCTCCTACACCCGGGACAAGCCAGCCCTGCCCTGTCACCGCCGGGAGGAGGGGCAATCGGAGTTCAGGCCCCATGAGCATCTCGAAATCCCAGGGCACAGAGGCTGGAGCGTCCTCCTGTTCCTCACTAGCAGGCGGCCGTGCTAAGACGATAGCAAGGGTCCAAGGTCACTCCCAAGGTCAAAGGCAGGGCCAGGACAGGACCCAGGTATCTCACACCACGCAGCCTCCAAACATGGGCTCACGTCCGAGCCTCCTATCCCCACTCGTCCTTGACCAGAGCCCTGCCGAGTCACAAAGTGCCGAGCTGCTGACGAGCGGCCCCTCGACTCGCACCCTGCCCATGTCCTAGTGTCCGGCTTACTCGACGCCTTGCCAGGCAGGGGCGGGGGACGGATGTGTGGAGTCATCATCGGGCAAGTTTGGGGTGCTCCCGGGCCCCCTGATGAAATCAGATAGCACCGTAATCACCCGCAAGTCCCACTTCGACTCCTCCCGCCGGCCGCTCCCATCTGGCACAATGAAGAGAATGTGCCCCCAAGTGCCTGCCACACAGCCGACCAGAAGCCACCGCCTCTCCCAGCCCCTCATCTCCGCTCTTTCTTCTGTCCATCTGACCTGGCCTCCCCGCTCGACTGCGTGTGCCAATAACAAGGCAGTTCCCATGGCAACAGATAGAGGAGTCGCCCAAGAAATCGGCTCTGCAGAGGCCGGAGCTGCAGGCCAGGGGCCGCC
>NW_011893019.1:3582-4820 GCF_000151845.1 Pteropus vampyrus
ATGAAAGAGAAGGGGCCAGGCAGCCTCGCCAGTCACTGAAGCAGAGGGTGGGGCACGGGGGAAGCTGGGCCGGCGGTGTCCGGCTGCAGGACGTTTAACGAGAGACACCATCTCCTGGGGCTCGGCTCTGTGGATAGGGCAGAGTCCACTCCCCACCAGCTGTGGGGGACACATGGAAAGGGTTGTCCACGCTGTCCTCACGGGACGCCCCAGGATGGGGAGGGGCTGCTGGGCCTCCCGAGCTGTCACCAGAGGCTGTGTCCAGTGGGGCCAGAGTGGAGCCTAAGACGAGAGGACCCGGAGACTCCCCAGGACCATCAGGAGATGGACCGGTGAGGAGGCGGTGCAGAGGTCAGCAGCCACATGTCGCCTGTGAGCCATTGGTGGGGCTTGGAGGTGTACGCCTGGGAACAGGCTCAGCAGCGGGACAAGAGCGGCATTGTGAGGGGGGCCGAGGGGGCAGCGTGGGGGCGTCGCCAGAGAAGGCTTGAAGGGAGGACAGGGCCAGGTCAGACTGGGCAGGGAGGGGCTGGCGCGATACCAGGGACCAGCCAGGGCGGAGGGAAAGACACAGGATGGCGGGCGGGCCCCAGAGCACGGCGTGCACCCACCCCGCCAGGCTCGACCCGCTGCGCACTGAGCGCCCACCCCGCCAGGCTCGACCCGCTGCACACTGAGCGCCCACCCCGCCAGGCTCGACCCGCTGGGCACTGAGTACCCACCCCGCCAGGCTCGACCCGCTGGGCACCGACTTCTGCGCCCCTGAGTGGGCCTTGCAAACACAGACGTCCCGCTGGGGTAGTTCTCAGTTTGGGGCCCTCAGGCAAGGCCCCTCAGCCTCGGTTTCCTCCTCAGTAAAGTGGTCCCGAAGTCACGGAACTCAGAGGGTTGCTGTGACAGAGACAGGCAAGGGACTGTAAGAGATTCTGTGTTATTGGTGTTCAAAAAACACAGTGAGCGCAGTGCCTGTTGACTCACATGTACACGCGCGCGCGCATGCAGGGATGCGTGTGCACACGTGTGCGCACGAATGCTGACAGACACGTGTGTGCACACCAGCAAGCGCAGGTACACACGCAGGCAAGTGCACACAGGTACATGTGTTCACACCCACGCACGTGCACGGATTAAAGCAAGGGCACGCACACACGCACACGCACGGCACTCGGAGCTGGGCACGCCCGTCGTTCTCACGGGATTAACAGGCCTCAGGCACGGCGCCCCGATCATAAGAAACT
>NW_011893020.1:0-366 GCF_000151845.1 Pteropus vampyrus
TAATATCGAAACATCTTGACATATTTGTGAAACCAAAATTTTCCAATGTGGCTAAAGCATGGTGAATGAGGCAGATAGTATGAATGAGATGAGTATGGAGAAGTAGGCAAGAGAAGATGATGAAAGATTGTGGCCCAAATAAGCAGTTTAGGTTTGGTCCCCCTAAATGCAGTGGAAAAGCTCTGGAGAATTTTAAGCATTAAGGTGACATATTATGCATGTTTTTAGAAAACAATTTTGGCTGTCGTGTGGTGATTTGATGGGAGCAAAAGTAGAAGCAGCAAAAACATTTAGGAGACAATTGTGCTATTCCAAGTCAGAGATAATGGTAATGTAGCCTAGGGAATCAGAGGAGGTGAAGATAAA
>NW_011893020.1:3336-5901 GCF_000151845.1 Pteropus vampyrus
ACTGATCAAGCCTGGACAGAATGAAGGCTTGTTTGTAGATTGTAATAAATACTCTTGATTATTTGACTAATGGAAAAAAAGGATAAATATTAATCTAAAAAGTATTTTCCAGTATTAAACTAGTATACTTTGAATAAAAGGAGAAAATCTTATGCTGCTGGTTGTAGAAGATACAGTTCTCATTATATCTGAGACATTTCCATTAGTCATTTTTATAGATACCTATAAAAGGTGGAGGTGCTCCAACAGTGAACCTTTTACTTCTCCTTGAACTGCTATAGAATTGAAAATTGGATTAAACAGTAGTCGAATGAAAGTAAATCTTAAAAGTTTCAAAAGAAGAAAGAATAAATTTCTAAACCACTTAGGAGGTATGATTCTGATGCCAGAAGAGGAAACATCTCAAAGTTAAAGAGTGATGTGAATTCCTGAGTTTACTGTTATTCATTTACTACTCTATATTTTTAAAATAACACTAGTAAGAACAAAAACACTAAACACACATTTATGCACATATTTTTAAAAGTAAAAAATTGACTCTTGCATTTGAACAATGCTTGTTTTTAAATCACATATTCAAAAGATAGTGTTCACACTCTATGAAAACTGGTGGGATGCGACCAAAGCAGTGCTTAGAGGAAAATTATAGCAGTTAATGCATCTATTAGAAAAGAAAAAAGATCTAAAATCAAGTCTAAGCTTTCATCTTAGGAAACACGAAAAAGAACAAATTTAATCTCGAGTAAACATAAAAAAAAAGAAATTATAAAAGTCAGAGCGGAATTAAATAAAATTGAAAACAAGAAATCAATAAGGAAATTCAATTAAACCAAAGGCTGGCTCTTTGAAAAGATCAATAAAATCAAAAGCCTCTAGTCAAGCTAATATTTAAAAAAGGACACAGATTACTAATATCAAAAATGAAAGTGGGGATATCACTACAGATACCATGAACATTAAAAGGATAATAAAAGAATAATATGGACATGTCTACGCCCACATATTGGATAATCTTAGTAAAATGGACCAATTCTTTGAAAGGTACAATCTGCCAAAACTCACACAAGAACAGACAATTTGAATAGGCCTATATCTATTTTAAAAATTGAATCAACAATAATGTACCAAAACAAAATGCACCAGGTGCACCTGGCTTCACTGGTAAATTCTACCAAACATTTAAGGAAAAAAATTGTACAAATTCTCTACAATCTCTTACCAAAGATAGAAGCACAGAGAATACTTCCTAGCTCATTCTCTCAAGCCAGTATTATTCTAATACCAAAATAGGACAAAACATTACAAGAAAAAGAAAAAAAAAAAAAAACTACAGACCAATCTCTCTAATAAACATAGTTGCAAACATCTTTGACAAAATATTAGCATATTGAAGCCAACAGTGCATAAAATAAATTACATGCCATGATCAAATAAAATTTATCCCAGTTATGCATGACTGGTTCAACATTCCAAAGTCAATTAACATAATCCTTACAACAGGCTAAAGAAGAAAAATTACAACATCATACTAATATATATAGAAAAAATATTTGACAAATTCAACATTCATTCATATTAAAAATGTTCGGTAAACTAGAAATACAGAGAACTTTCTCACTTGATAAAAAAAGATATCTACAAAAATAATCCTACAAATAATAGCATATTTAATTGTGAGGAGCTTAACATTGTCCCACTAAGATCAAATACAAGGCAAGAGTATCCCTTCTCACCATTGCTTTTTAACACTGTACTGGAAATCTTAGCTGATGCAATAAAATAAGAAAATGAGATAGATTGTGAAGGAAGAAATAAAACTATCTGTGATAGCAGATAACATGATCATATATGTAGAAAATCTCAAGAACTGACAAAAAATTATTTCTGGAAATAAGAATTGATTATAGTAAGGTAGCAAGGTACAGGGTTAGTATAAAAAACTCATTCAATTTCCTATATACCAGTAATGAACAAGTGAAAATTGAAATTAAAAGCATAATACTATTTACATTAGCACCCCCAAAAATGACATACTTAGGCATAGAGCTAACGAAATATGCACAAGATCTATAAAAGGAAAACTACAAAACTGATGAAAAGTATCAAAAAACTAAAAAAAAGCAGAAATATTTTATGTTCCTGGATATGTCTCAAAATTGTAAGAATGTCAGTTCTTCATAACTTGATCTATAGTCAATGCAATCCCAGCCAAAATCCTGGAAAGTTATTTTTTAATATTAAAAAAAAATTGATACTAAAGTTTATATGGAGAGGCAAATGATCCAGAATAGTCAATATGTAATATTGCAGAAGAACAACAAAATTGTAGTAGATTTCAAGACTAATTATAAATCTACAATAATTAAGACATTAGTATTGGTAAAAGGATGGACAAATAGATCAAGAGAAGAAAATAGAAAGCCCAGAAATAGACTCCTGTAGATACAGTCAACTACTATTTGACAAAGGAGCAAAGGCAATAGAATGGAGCAAAGATAGTCTTTTTGACAAATGCTGCTGGAACTGAACATCCACATGCAATAAAAATTAACTCAAAATAGATCA
>NW_011893020.1:8757-9249 GCF_000151845.1 Pteropus vampyrus
TATATATATATATATATACATATATATGAATGAAGGATAGGACTCTCAAGTATTTTTATTCCTGTAAATTGTCAATGTTTCCAGGCAAGAATTTTTCTTCTTTTGATTAGTAGTAAATACTGTGAAACCCCTTTTGTCATATTAAAAAAAAATGCATCTCTTCTTATTGCATTCATACATTTTGGCCAAATACTATCACATTGTAGTTAAATACATTATGTTAGTTGATTGGATTTAACAGAAGGAGGAATTTTTTCCTGTTGTATATGAATGAAAAAAAAATTAGTTTGAATCAAACTAGATAGCAAAATATCTAATTTGAATCATGTTTTTAGATTGCTTATCTTTTCAAAGACAACAAAGCAAGTTGGCTGAAACTGGTAGAAACAATTTAGACTTAGAAAGCTGTGCAAACATGACTTTGCAGGTTTTACAGGTACTACTTCACTTTCTTAGTTCTTTGTATCACCAGCTTGTCTCAACTTCTTAGTT
>NW_011893021.1:0-2210 GCF_000151845.1 Pteropus vampyrus
CCCCCTTTCTTACCTTTCCATCTGATCCTTCTTGGAAAGCCGCAAATTGTTATTAGAAATCAGACCTGGGAGGACCCTTAGCAATCACCTCATCATTGTATAGATGTGGAATCTGAGGCCCAGAGAGTGTACAGGGTCACCTGCAGACACACCGCAGAGTGAGGCTGAGCTGGGCCCCACCAGCCAGTGTTAATTCCTGCCAGAGAACACAGTCCCATTTATTCTCTAATGGTGGGCCCTTGTGGCTCCAGGAAGCCCCCTCTGCCTTCCCAGATCGCCAGGGTCACCGTGCTCCCAGCCTGGCTTTCTGAGCAGCTGCTCCTGAGAAGCTCGTGCCCTCCCACCTCTACAGCCCATTTAATGAGCTTCTCTCAGAGACGAGAGCTGTGAGGAGCTCTCAATGACTCCATGTGGGTATTTCATGAATAAATAATTCTCAAACCTCAGCATTTGTCACTGAACCTCTCCCCCCTCCCCGCCTTTTTTAATATAATGATGGGATTTGCAAGTGGCAGGAAAAAGAGGGGTGGGGTGTGGAGAAGAATTTCTATGACTGAGCATTAGGGACCCTACAGGGAGGAGATGATGGCTCTTCACCAAAGGAGGAGATCAGATGGGCTCCGAGGTCATGATCGTGCACGTGAGGGTGGGTGTGGGAGAGAAGGGTCACGCTTTCTCCGACACTCCTGGGGAAAGCTCTGGTGTGACAAACTTCATCAAGCCACTGGCTGGTTTGGCTTCAGGGCCTGACACCCTCCAGGGAAATCTGCTTCTCCCAATGCCCGACCCCCACCCCCATTCTGTAGGTTGGATTGGCCCTTCTACAATAAGCTCTCATAGTACCCTGTATTTTTTAAGCATCTATCATGGTTTGTATAGATATATTTGTACAAATATAGCTATAGGGATATATATAGGCATAAGCATAGGCACAGACAGAGACAAGGGCTTGCTGGGTGAGTCTGTCCCATTAACTAAACTCCAAGTTCCAGGAGAACAAAACCCATGTCTGTTTTGCTCGTTTCCATATACCTAACCTCCAGCCCCCATGGTGAGTGCTGGGTAAATATTTATAAAATAAACAAATGCACTTCCAAAATACGCCAGCCCCTTGTCGAGGTCCCCGTTTGGGCCTGGTGATGATGAGGGGTTTTAACATCTTTTATCTCATTGTGTCCTGTCCACCACCCTGTCAGTTGAGTGTCAGTGTCCCCATTTCACAGATGGACAGTGGACACTCACAGTCATTTTCTCTCTGTCCCCAAGACTACACAGCCGCTGGGTCTCATTTGTCCCTCCTCTTTTTCCTGCACTGCCTAGGCTTACTCGGTGAACAGCTGGAGCATGCCCAGAGATCTGGAGGGCTGTCAGCACACAGGAAGCTTGCGAGCAGCTCAAAGGCACAGGCACTCACAGGAAGCTCTGAGACCACTCTGCACAGCAATATATATTCTTGACCTAAATTAGTGCAAACCATAATAGCTAGAGGATGGGGAATGATTAGTGTCAGCTGGAACGCTGGTCCCAGAATCTCCCAGTGGGAAGGACTGTTAAGGAAGAAGGCAGGGCATTGGAGTGAGACACACCAGAGCAGAGCCGTGGCTCTGACACTGTGACCCACTGTGTGACACAGGACAAGCCCCCTCATGTCCCTAAGTGCCAGGTCTTGCATGGGAGTGTGAGCATTTCTTTTTTAATCAACAAAATGGAGATAACAATAGCACCATCTGGTAGGGCTATGGCAAGACACGGCGACAGAATCCACGTTAAGTCAATGTCCTCATGTTGTAGTTCTCAATAAATACTTGCCATTGTTGTTCCTGTCACCAAGATACTGTACAAACCTCCTCCAGAAGCTTAACTCTCCCCCGCAACCGTCCCAGAAAATGGCCCTCCCTTCTCAGGTGGCATTCCTGCATGGCCAGCAGCAGCAGCAGGACCTTGGGACGGAGCAGTCCATTGTTCAAAGATCTGAGTTCACAAAAACCCAAATCTGCCTCCCGGTGGTTTGTGCCAGCTCACCCCTGTCCATAAGGCTTTTACCAAGAAACGTTCATAAAGCAGTTGTCATGCCCCAGACACTGTCCTAACACTGTACCTGCATTATCTTCAGCTAGTCTCAAGACAGCTTCGATCCTCAAAACAGTGCCCCAGGTTCTTCTTCTACAAAATGGGTACGATTGCATCATTTACATCATTGTATTTTTATG
>NW_011893021.1:5132-7305 GCF_000151845.1 Pteropus vampyrus
CCCTTCTCCTCCCCGTCTTCCTTCCTTCTTCCTTCCCTTCTTCCTTTCTCTCTCCTCCACGCAGGCGACATTTGTTCTGTTTACCTTCATGATTTCTCCTCTTTGAATCTCTCTGATTTTTTCTCTTTGTCCTTCTTCATCCTTCTCCCAGTCTAGCTTTCATTTTTGTCTCCGTTGTCACACACTTTCTCTGTTTCCTCCTTCCTCTCTTTTAAGCTCTCTACATTTGATACTCTTCTGGATGTGTTTCTCCTTCTCTCTTTGTCTCTCTGTTTGTCTATTTGTCTCTCCATCCATCTCTCTCTCTCTCTCTCTCTCTCTTCCTACCTACCTACCTACCTACCTACCTATCTACCTATGTACCCATCCATCTAAATGCACAGCTATTTATCCATTCATCCATCTAAATATCCGCTCATCCATCTTCCGGATGACTGTGTTTCTGCCTCAGTTTCTCTTCTTTCCTTCTAGCAGTCTCTCTACATGTTTATCTCTCTTCTTGCTCTCACACGTCTCAGATTGTCTCTCCCTCTGTCTTTATCTCCTCCTCTCACTTCCCACTTATTCTTCTCCCTCTAAGGACATTCATATTTCAGCAGCCTTAACGTGGTCCCAGGATCCTCATCTCTTTCCGTAATTCAAAAATGGCAAGTGTCCCAAGGGCTTCAGTTCAGGAACTGTTAATTCTCTGTCCCCATCCACTTGACACCCTCACGCTATACAAAAATAGGAAGTGAGGGATAATCCGACAGCTCTCCCAGCATCTCCTCCTTTGTCTCCCAGCATAGAGGATTCTACTGGGAGCCCAGAGGTGGGGGGTGGGCAAGGAGTGTCCTAGTTGAGAGACTCTCGGTGAAACTACTGAGTGGTAGAGATGGCATCCATGCCTTCTGGTGTTTTCTTTGTTATGTTTGAAAAATACTTTGTAGTACAAGTTCTTACCAGGCCTTGTGCTGGGGACTAAAATAAGATGAGTACATCCTGAGCCCTTCACTCCAAATCGTGCTGTCTCTCTGGGAAACCATAGAGCTGATGATTATAATCAATAAGATAATAGATTTAAACAATGTACTCAAAAGGAAAAGGAATTAATTCCGGTTGGGGGAAATAGAGAAGATTTCACAAAGGAAGTCATCGTAAGCTCTGTGGGTGTAAGGACCTTGACCAATGTCACTGCTGTAACCCCAGTATCTAGAATAGTGCTGGTACACAGTAAGCACTCCTTCAGGACTGACCTATCTGCCCCCAGGGTCATGGCTGATGGCCCATAGCTGTGTCCCTTACTGGGCATTGCCTTCAGCCACAGGGAACTGCCTCACTCAAGGGTACCCCTTTCCAGATGGTACCCCTAGGCCAATGACTGGCTGACATGGTGATGTGGAGGTCTGGATCCCTTGCCACCATTAGAGACACCTCTAATGAGATGTGTCAGCTGCTCTAAAGCTCCCCTGAGGACCAGCCGAGGCCTCAGATCTCTATGGCATCAACCACATTGCAGGATAGCCTCTCCCTTGCCTTACGGTGCCTTGCTCACTTCCTCCAAGTATATCCCAAAAAGGTCCCTTTATGCAATCCTCTGTTTCAGAGTCTGTTTTCAGGGGACCTGACTGAAGATTGTGCATTTAGGAAATGAGAAGAGGCCTTTGGCTAGCAGATAGAGAATATGAAGATAGGATAAATGTAGCTGGACAGGTAGGGAGGGACCATATTACAAAGAACCTTGAAAGCCAAGGAAACTAATTTAGATTTTCTTCTATAAGTAATGGAGAGCTATTGATCAGTGGGGCATCTAATTAGAGCTGGAATTTAACAAATTCACTGGCAAGTCAGTATTAAAGATGAGACAGAAGGCAGTAAGACCGGTGACAAGAAATAAGCTAGGAGACCAAAACATGGAGCCCCAGGCCTGAGGAGGAAAAGAATGGGAGAAGAGACGAAGGGTGGTCCAGAGACAGCACCAGCAGTGCTCACCGGCCTCTTCTCGCTACCTGTGCACATGCAGGCTTCTCCCCTCTTTCATAAATCTGCGTTCGCCAAGGCACAGGTCACAGAAGAATATAGTGCCTCTTCTCACCGCCTGTGGTGCGTTTTCAGCATCTCCTGCAATCGTGGGCTTCTTAGATACTTCAGTGCTGGGATATTCCTCTTATGGACCTTTCTTCAGAAAACAGCC
>NW_011893021.1:10550-10963 GCF_000151845.1 Pteropus vampyrus
GGGAAAAATACACAGTCAGCTCTTAAAGTGTCACCACAACAGCTGGGAAATGGGCAATGGCCAGGAGACCAATACAAAGAAGAAGCTTCTGAAGAACAAGATAATGCAATGAACCTATATGTTAGACTCAAAGATGGACAGATCTTCAGGGGTGGATGGGCCATTAGAGATTTTATCAATTAGAATTCTTGGGGTTCTAAGTGAAGGAAACTCAATCCAAACTAGTTTAGGTAAAAAGAGGAAATATACTGTCTCGAATGAGTCTAGGCACAATAGGATGGAGAGGCTCAAACAATGTCATTGGGATGCGTCTCCTTCTCTCAGCTCTGCTTTCCTCGGCAACATACCGTTCTCTGGCCAGCCGTACCCACTCCACTCAGTGAGTCCTGCTAGACAAGAGCAACTCTTTCCTA
>NW_011893022.1:0-363 GCF_000151845.1 Pteropus vampyrus
GATGTGTGACCTTATGTGTAAATAATTTCATTGTACAAGTAATTAGATAAGATGATGTCATACTGGAATATGGTTGGCCCCTAATCCAATATGACAGGTGTCCTCATAAAAAGAGTATCACAGAAGCCATAATTTAGAGAAGGAGACATTCAATGCAATTCAGGTCAGGCAACAGCTGGAGTTAAAATTCTTTTCAGTCTAAAAGGGCAAGACTGTGAGGAAGTTGACAGCTAAAGTCATTCTGTTGAAAGTACTCAGAAGATAAAGCAACAAGTCTTTCCTTGGTGATATAGCTAGCTCATCTCCATGACCATCGCTACACTTGAAACCCCTTAGAAAGTTCTTGGGTAGCTCTAAGAACAC
>NW_011893022.1:1433-3366 GCF_000151845.1 Pteropus vampyrus
GATGTGTGACCTTATGTGTAAATAATTTCATTGTACAAGTAATTAGATAAGATGATGTCATACTGGAATATGGTTGGCCCCTAATCCAATATGACCGGTGTCCTCATAAAAAGAGTATCACAGAAGCCATAATTGAGAGAAGGAGACATTCAATGCAATTCAGGTCAGGCAACAGCTGGAGTTAAAATTCTTGTCAGTCTAAGAAGGGCAAGACTCTGTAAGGAAGTTGACAGCTAAAGTCATTCTGTTGAAAGTACTCAGAAGATAAAGCGACAAGTCTTTCCTTGGTGATATAGCTAGCTCATCTCCATGACCATCGCTACACTTGAAACCCCTTAGAAAGTTCTTGGGTAGCTCTAAGAACACACGTATTCCATTGGTGAATCTACTGACACCTCATCTTTTTACAAGAAAGAAATAATTTACTGTCTATGCACTGGGTTTCCTGGATTTGGAGAGTGATCAGATTAAAGGTAAAATAAAATGAGGGCCAATGTGGTGAAGATGCTATTCCTTTTCCACCTCTCTCCAGTCCTCTCCTCTCTTCTCTCCTCTCCTCCTCCTCCTCTTCCTTCTCCTCCTCCTCCTTTCACTTTCACTTTTAGTCTTTCAATCCTTAAGTTTCAATTATCATTATTTTAGTTATAATCTAATCATTATTTCACATTAGAGTTAGCCATGTTTTATTATTATACTTTCATATGAAATAAAAATACATGTAAAATACAATCATTAACTTATAATATTGGTTTCATTACAAGGTGGGAATATAAAATTTGGAGCTTTGAAATCCTGATGTCTACCAAATTAAGTAAAAAATGAATATGCAATACTTTTAACTGTGGCAATTAAAGGTTTTTTTAGACATTATATTTATATCAAATACTGGCTCGAGCCACTACTTGAAATTAGTATTCTATCCATTTAAAACAAATATTTTTGACTTTTTTTAAAAAAAGATAATGATAATTCTCTATACATATCTTAAACTCTTGATTAGACTAATGTTTTTGACAAGAATTTTACTCATTCTCAAAAATAAAGAAAAATTTTAATTATTTTAAATGAGTCATTTCAGTAACTCATTTATATTGTAAATCGGAATTGCTTTTGATTGAAGTAACACACAATTCAGTAATGCAAAAATACTACTACTGAAGATGTAGAAAAATTTTAAGAAAGAATCTAAATACCCATCAAAGTGCAGTAATGGATTTAATAAGTCCTCTGTAACTCATAGGGCAGAACTGGTGTTGACGCGCTAATCTGAACACACACATATATGGATTTCTCTGAAGAAATTCTTGTTAAGCAGAGAGAATTTAAAGTATTTTTCAGCACTTTTTTTTATCTCCATGTCCTCTATAAAGCACAAGTTTCACTAAAGTCTGACCAGTTAAATAATAAAAGGGTACTAAATGCTAATTTGTAAAATATAAATGCTGTATTTTAGTGTAGAAAAATAATATAAAGATGGATATGTAGTGTCAATGTCTCAGAAGCTTGAGAAAAAAATCTCGGGAATTTTGTAATCTGTATATCCATATGGGAAAAAAATAAAACTAGTACATCAAATTATACAAAAAGTAATTCCAGATAAATTGTAGCTCTCGGTAAGAAAAGCAAAACAATAAAGCATCTAGAAGATAATATAGGAAAATATCTTTATTGCTTTGATATAGAGGGTTTTTTTCCTTTAACAATATACAAAAAGGGAAAAATCTTAAGAGAAGAGATCAATAACACAAACCACATTAAAGTTAAGAATGCCTGTTCATCAAAATATACTATAAAATACAATATGCAACACATATAATCAAGAAAACCTCATAACTACAATCCTTTTCTAAAAACTCCTATGAATCAATAAGAAAACATGCAGTCAACACAACAGAAAAATGTTCAAGAGTTACAAAGAAGAAACTAACGATTG